>NC_050187.1:13150885-13270885 GCF_008315115.2 Sander lucioperca
TGTATAATTAATATCATGTGTCATAATATGTTTTAATGTATAGCTGAAGAAAAAGGTCCAGTGTGTGAAAGTGGATCCAACTGGTAAGACATACCAATAGAAGGAGAGGGCTCAGGGGTATTACAGTCCAGATACCCCACCATGTGGACCAGTTTAAAGAAAACGAGGGGATTTGTTTTAAAGTCCTGCACACAGCATCCAACAGAACTGATATACTAGCAGTCTGAACTGGCATTAAAACCAAAAGACAGTGTAATGAATCAAATTGCTGCTGATATCTGTGTGTCTGTCTAAATTCAATAAAAGCAAGTTTGTGTACTATATGTGCACATGCTGCTGTGCTTATGAGAAACAGTTTAAACTTTTACCGCTTCGGAAAGGGGATATTTCAACAAATGTCGTTTTAGCTGAGGTTTATGATTTCATTTATTGTAGAATTACAATAACATCCACAAGGATAGATGAAAAGTTACCATTGGTTCTAACAATAAATTGTGCCATTATGGAATGTTTTTTGGCCTCTTTATTCAAATGGCTATGCATTTTGCAATTGGCAATTCGAATTGCATGCAGTGGAGTACTGCTGTGCTCCAATAAGTATCAAAAACATCGCAAAACAAAGAAAGACAAATTCAGTGACAGATCACGGTGCCCACTCACGACTTTCATTCAAGGGCTTGTTCTTAGACTTTATCAAACTCCTCCTGCAATTAAACAAAATGCATAGCTGTTATGTTTTTAGCAACTGAATGAAGACAAAGGTCCTCACATGTTTAGAAAAATGTGTGTATGCATGTGTGTATGTGTCAAAGAGACAGACAAAACTGAAGAGAGAGGAAAAAGAGAGATTGCACAACATCAGTAAGATTTACTATTTCTAAACGTCACAGACACTCTGGAGTTGATGGATCTGAACAAGCAGGGATTTGGACTGATACTTGATTCTGCCTGGAGTCTGTTTCAGCACTCCAAATCACCTCATCACTCTGTCTCACAGCGCCAAGATATCATTCACCTTTGAACTCCAGAGAACCCCACTCAGTGACTCCTGAGAACCTCACAGTGGCCCATTTGCCAACCAAGTGCAAATCTCCGCTTATTTCCATCTGTAAGTGTGGGGTCGTGGCCGATGACGTAAAAGTTTGGTGTGTACCTGATTCCAGCCAGAAGGTGGACAGAGATAAGTAAGAGAGCTCTACAAGACATAGATAGAAGATTGGAAGTGAGGATCCAAAAGCAAAAAGAAGATTTAATCAGCAGGAAAATAGATGAGATGAGAGGAAGTGAAGGAGGTTGGAAAAGGTGGAGGAAACAAGAGGGACAGTGCATTAGTCACAGGGTAACTTAAGCTCCCTTTGTGGCTGAGCAGAGAGAGATTTCTCATCAGTGAGTTGGCTGGAGCACACTACAGAAACACTATACATGCCAGACATGCCATTTGTCCATCTCCCTTCTTCTATGTCTCTGTCTTTTCTATTAGCTGTCTCCACCCAAAAGATCAGTGCAGGGAAAAAGACATTTTTCTGCCTCAAGTGGACTCAAACGTGGGGTTGGGTTGGAAATTAACTGAGACTGGTGATCATGTGTTTGATTAATGTAACCACGTCACCTCTCCTTACTTTGCTCAGTATTAGTCTGCACATTGTCTACTTTCTGTTGGCCCGAAAATGCTTATTGTTACAGCTTGTTGCAATTGTTGCACACGTTTAAAGTTACATTGATATTAGGACTGTTACACAGCAGTTGGTTGCATTATCACAATTAAATTATATTACATTAGAGCAGGGATCTTTAGCAGGGGGTCTGAGACCCCTAGGGGGTCCTCAGACTATAGACTGTTAATATTAATGGACAGTGCATGTGTGACGTTATCCATTGATTTGTGGAGATCTGTGAGTTATGACTCGTCAAGTTTGCCGTTACGGGCGTAGCCATCCTGGTTGCGGATGTGATGATTTTAGACGAGAGGGAGGAGTGAGGGAGAAGCCACGTTACGTTACACACTTTCACTGGCAATCACATCATAGCCACGCCCTAAAACACCCCCTGCTTTATCGCCGATTTTAAAATCAATGAGACCATAATTCAAAAAATTAACATCATTCTGTATTGCAGAAGACTTACAACTAGCGATTGAGACCATAAACTCTTTATGAAAATGTTTACTGAGGTAATAAATCAAGTGAGAAGTGGGTCACTTTCTCATAGACTTCTACAGAAACCGAACTCCTTTTGCAACCGCACGTCGCCTTTTTTGCAGCACTTTGCCGAACCGGATGCTTGGTCCATTAAAGGTGCTCTAAGCGATGTCACGCGTTTTTTAGGCTACAACATTTTTTGTTACATCCAGCAAACATCTCCTCACTATCCGCGAGCTGCCTGTCCCCTCAACACACTAAAAAAAACGCAGTCTCTGTAGACAGCCCAGGCTTCACAAACACCAACAACAACAATCTGTGCCAACCTGCACCACAAAGCAACAAACAGTGTTCCAGCATTCCAGCCAATAACCGACAAGAAGGATTTGGTGGTGGGGGTTGAGGGGGTTAGTGCACGGAAGCACGGAAGGGAGGGAGAGGGAACGGGATGAGGAGGAGGGAGGGGTGAGCTAGCCTAGTTTTGTTTGAAAATACTTTGAACGTCAACAAGAAGTAACGTCACCCAACATCGCTTAGAGCACCTTTAATATTAACAGTCTGCCTCAGAGTCAAGGCAGGGGGGCTTCCAAATTATTGTTCATTTTTGAAAGTTTTTTCCAAAATTAAAAAAGTCTTAGCATGGATCCAACATATTATTAGCAAATATAAATCGCCACTGCTAACTGGTCTATAGGTAAGGTAGGCACTAAGGTAGCCATCCACAGATACTGTATATCCTAAGGATTCACTGTGCCACACATGTTTAACATTAAAACATGATTTATAAAACCATGCCAACAATTACTAGGCTATTTTATTAACTTAGTATTCTATGCAAAAAATGTATAAAGGCTTTATTGTATGCAACTTCATTTTATACAATATATGTATAGGGGGTCCGTGTTCCGTCTCTCTTTCAGTTAAGGGGTCCTTGGTTTAAAGACCCCTGCATTAGAGCATTAGTTACTTTTTAGAGTTACATTATTATGGTATTGTCATGCAGTTGTCAACAGGGACTGTTTAAAGAGTTCCCACCTTTGGTTTGTTCAAGTCTACTCATTGCTGGATGCTAGTTGTGGAACAGCAACCTTGTTAATGCAAAAAAAACATTCAAATTATAAATGAGCCTTGTCAATGTTTGCTTATTTATTGTGTTTTTGGGTTCAGATTTTCCAAAAACATACCTTGCCAGAGACAGGAGTTTTAGCTGCTGATATGCACCACTAATGGTTGCTTGCAAAGAACTATCCCGCTAAGATAATTTGACATAGCATGTTGATTTACGTGGAATGAATGAAAAGCAAAGTAGGTTATCAACCTAAAAACACATGCCTTGAAAAATGATCTGCAGCAGGGTAAATGGGCTAAATTCTCCACACACCCACTAGTGTGGGCCTTTGGGTTAGAATCAGACTTTCACTGGTGTATATTGGTATTGGTATTCTGTTACTGTTATGTCTGCAGACTGGCCCTGCTGGGGTTTCTCTCTTCTTCTGTTATTGCAGTGAGGGGCTGCAGTTGGATGTAACGGAGGTGTGTGTTCAAGTGTGCGGTTTGTGTTGTGCATTGTGCATGTTTTAGTGTTTGCCGTGACCTCTTTAATTTAAGGACAGTGAAAATCAAAGTGTCTGTCTTTTTCTGTTCATCGCTCACTCTCTGTCCTCTTTTCCTCTTCTCCTCTGCCTTGTCACAGTATCTCACAATTTCAGGGTGCTAGATTAGTGTGAAATGAGTTTCCTTGAGTGTACTGTTTGTTAGTGTGGGTGCGTGTGTGCTGCTTATACAGTATCTGAGCGGGTGTGTATCCTTGTGTTTTGTGTGGAGTTTTTCCCCTGCGACTCCATAGTCTAGAAAAACTGTCATCACCCAGCCATAAAGCAGACGCCTGTTGCCCCCATGTGACACAAACAGACCCACCAAGGTGATTATCCCCGGGTCACCTTCTATACTGATCAACACACTGTCACACACACTGGCGTCACACCCTGAATTTACTCGACATTGTCATTTTGGTAGAATGAGATTGCTTTTAAGTATTGTCGGATTATTACAAGATAATAGGAAGTGTGTGAAGAGAGATGAAAACAAAACATAGTTTGAAGTGGTACATAAATAGCTTTGCAGCACGCAGGTAGTTATGACATAGTGTAATATTTTATGTGGCATTGCATTACATTCTGTGGTGTGTCTGATATCTTGTCAGGTTGGCTTGTGAGGAACAGTATAGTATTCCTGTGACATGCCATTATCTGCTATCTAAAAAGCAACTAAATATGTGAAACTTGGCCATGTCAGGGGTCTGATAGAGTGGATAATTGTATGGAATGCATATATAGAGTACTCCGATTACTTTAACAAAATTGATGGGCCAGATGGACTGGGGAAGCTAAATATGAAGCTACATCCAGCAGCAGGTTAGCTTAGCTTAGCTTACAGAAACGACACTTGGGTTTTTGCACGGATTGGTACAGTGTGTGCAGATTGTGATTATATGCTTATTTTGTTAAAGGTCCCGTATCATGCTCACTTTCAGGTTCTTACTTGTATTATGGGTTTCTACTAGAACATGTTTACCTGTTTTAATGTTAAAACATTCATTTTTTCATACTGTCGGTCGGCGAAGGCCCTATTGAAATTGATAGAATTCTTATTATTCCACCAAATAAATCACATTTTTGAGTGGCATACAATTTCAGAAAGTTATGAAACTTTGCACATGTATCATAACTGGTGTATATTTACATCAAATGGGGCTCTAGGGCTTGGGCGTGGCAAATTGGCTCGATAGCACCCCCTACAAAATTTCAAAAAAGCACGTTAACTTGGTTTAATGTTAAAACACATTCATTTTCTCATACTGTCTGTCTGAATATACTTGTATTCACCCTCTGTCTGAAACAATTCGTTTTAGCACCTGTCTCTTTAAGTCCCCCTCTCGAAAAAGCTAAGTCTGCCTCTGAGTCTTTGCACCATCATTGCAGCCAAGGAATGACTATACATAATATAGTCGTGACATCATAACCATACGGAAGTCCTGACGGCTCGTTTAAAGGCACAGTGTCAGAATTGGCTGTGTGCATTTCTCTGTGGATTGAGCGTTTTGATAATAATTAGCACCTCAACCTGCTTTAGAATCAATAAAGACATGGAAATCTCACTTTTTACAATATGAGACCTTTCACTTCGGACAAAGCAAAGGACATCAGAGTGGTATTATTCTTCTCATCTTGGCAAAAAAGAAAATTAGCGTATTTACCAAAAATTTAAAGGGACTTTACTCGAAATACTGAAGAAAACAGCGGTCTGGGATTGCCTCCACAGTGCTCTCTCAGACTGTTCACCAATATTTGAAATATTTAAAAATCTTGCCACATGCACTAGCATGCATGCACGGCCAGACCGGCTATCAAAACAAAGAACAGAGAAACTCTGATTACAACACACTCCCTCTGTGTGTGTTGTAATTTGATTCTCTGCTCAGAACGCCATTACTGAACTATATCTTTACATTGCAAATATTTGTTTGCTGCTATATTAAAGCACTGAATATCAAGTACAGCTTATAGCAACTATTTTTTATGGAACCAGGGCACATAAAGCTGAAAATACTAGCTAAGAATATATGTCTTCCTGATTAGGGAAAAGGGAACCTTTAAAGGTGCCCTGCCACACGTATTTCATTACTTTGTGGTAATGTCTGAAGTTCTAACATGGACTCTGTAACATTTTTTGTGGAAAAAAAAATAATAATAATAATGATAATTTATTTGATATAGCACCTTTTACAGACAGAGTCACAAAGTGCTTCACACAATAGATTTTGATAAAATACAGTAGGATCCAAAACAGAAAATTAAAACGAAGTGTCTATTTGCACCCCCGGTACAAATAGCCTCGGCCACACAGCTGAGCTATTCACACCCTGTGACGTAACAACAAAAACACGTTGCTCGCGTGCACCGAAGTCATGGCGGACGTTCATCTTCCATGACAGCAGAAGCTGGCGTATTAGGAAAGTTTTGTCTCTAAAGTTTATAACAATTGAATTTCTAGCGGGAAATGGATACTACAGTTGCGCTTTCTGTCTTCAGTGAAAGCATACAACCGTTAGTTTGTTAGTTAGTAACTATTTTTTGTATACAGTATGGTTGCCTAGCAACCGAGGCTTGAAGACACCAAGTGGTAAACAGTTGTACAACATTCTGTAAGAACTGCTAGGTGAGTGGTTAGAACACTGAGCTTTGGTCAGGGAGTCTGAAGTTTGGTTCCCTGGTAAGGTGATCTTGTTTTTTTCATTTTGGATTGGATAATTTGCATGCCATTGCGCAAGTCAGGGCCCGCGCATGCAACATTTTCTTTGCAGGGTGGTAGGGGAAGACTCATGAATATTCATTAGGGGACTCATCCCTGAATGGCTACTCATTGCCTGCTCTGGTTGGGTTGGTTAGGTTTAGGCAAGAGGAGTGGGATTGGTTATGGTTAGGGTAAGAATGTCAGGGCAAGCCAATCAGTGATGAGTTCCCTAATGAATATTCATCAATCTTCCCGTACATATATATATATATATATATATATATATATATATATATATATATATATATATATATATATATATATATATATATACTATAATATTCCAAAAAGGTGTAATACATGAGTAATATGGATAACTGTGTGTAAATATATGCCAAGGTACTGTAAATGCACAGGGGTGCAAATAGCATACATTGATATTTGTACCAGAAGGGGTATTAATAGAACACATTGCTGTGTGCACCGGCGGGGTACGAATAGCATTAATTTCTAATTGCACCAGGGTACGAATAGCATACATTGATATTTGTACCAGACGGGGTATTAATAGAACACATTGCTGTGTGCACCGGCAGGGTACGAATAGCATTAATTTCTAATTGCACCAGTGTACGAATAGCATACACTGCTAATTGTACCAGGGGTGCAAATAGCTTCACCCAAATAAAAAAGCAAAAACAAATACAATACCAATAAAGACTAAATGCTTCGATTTGATTCAATGATCTACTTCGTCGGATCAAGCCTTTCTTTCACCATAAAAGAACTCCTCTTAACCTAGTAAGTTTACAAGACAGTCACTCTGAGAGTCCTGGCATCCGGTTGTCGGCGAACTCGTTCAGCCCTCCCGTTTCCGCTTTGTCGCGCATTGCTGAAAAAAAAAGAGCCGTGCGCTTTCATAAGAGGCCAAATAATAAACTTCACCAGCTCAAAATCAAAAAACACGAATCAAAAAACTAAATTACTCGAAACTAAAATCAAAACTCTGGAGAAAGAAACAGCTCATAATAATTCCACAGGTGCGCACAAGGAGTTACTGTTACTTAGGGCTCAATACAGCAGCATCTCCGCTGGCAAGGCTGCAGCTAACTTAATGAGACTACATCAAACATACTATGACCAAGGAGAAAAACCGGGGAAACTCCTGGCTTGGCGAATTAAAAAACAGCAAACCGAGAGAGCAATTAATTAAATTGAAGATGAAGATGGAAACATTACAGTAGACCCTCGGGAGATTAACAATAATTTTAAATCCTTCTATAAAAAGTTATATTCATCAAACTCTCCTCCTGAATCTGGTACCCAGGCTAGGTTTTTAGACAGCTTGGAATTCCCGAAGTTGTCAGAGGAATCTAGGTGTACTCTTAATGCTAAGCTAAATGTGGAGGAAATATCCAGCACCATAGATAGTATGAGGGTGGGGAGGGCACCCGGTCCTGATGGGCTACCAAGTGACTTTTACAAGAAATTCAAAAATAAGCTTTGCGCTCCTCTCCTGGAGATGTTTTTGGAGTCTTTTGAAAATGGTAATCTCCCCTCTACCCTGAGAGGTGCCCTCATTACTCTGCTACTAAAACCTGGCAAGCTGCATACTAAATGTGATTCATATTGTGCTATTTCGCTTCTGAACTCCGACACTAAGGTGCTTTCTAAAATACTGGCTGGGAGGTTGGAGGGTCTTCTCCCGGTCTTGGTAGATGGAGATCAAAATGGCTTTATACAGGGGCGTCAGAGATTCCATAATGTCAGGAGAGTGCTTAATGTTTTACATTCTAGAAAAGGGTCATCGGACACTGCAATCCTGTCTTTGGATGCAGAGAAGGCCTTTGACAGAGTGGAGTGGCCTTACCTCTTTGAAGTGCTAACTCGCTTTGGGTGTGGTGCAAACTTAAATGGATTAAGATTCTATATACAAATCCTTCTGCAGAGATTCTTACTAATAATATGGTATCTGAGCCCTTTGACATCCACAGAGGCTTTCGGCAGGGTTGCCCTCTTTCTCCCCTCCTATTTATTCTCGCTATCGAGCCTCCAGCTATAGCTATAAGATCACACCCTGAAATTTCAGGTATTAAAATAGACCAACTAGACCATAGAATAGCTCTATTTGCCGATGATATAATATTGTTTCTCACACATTTGCAAAGCTCGATACCAGCACTTCTAGATTTGATAAAAGAGTATGGAATATTTTCGGGTTACAAAATAAACAATGCAAAATTCCAAATCATGATGCTAAAGGAGGAGGAAAAACGATCTGATCTGATCGCCTCTTTCAATGTGTTGAGTGTTTTACATATCTCAGCATTTGCATTGTGCCAGAGATCGATAAGATAGTTTCAAATAACTATGACCCCATCGTGGACTCAATAACTAAATCGTTAGATAGATGGTCATCCTTACCTATATCTTTAATTGGACGGATTAACGTCCTTAAAATGAATATTTTCCCAAAGCTTTTGTATCTATTTCAGAACATTCCCACCACCACCATCTCTTTTTACAAAACTAAAAAAGATGTTTTTTGCTTTTATCTGGAATAACAGACGCCCCAGGGTCCGCTTGTCTTTGTTATTTTTGCCATATGACGGAGGGGGCTCAATGTGCCTAATATCCAGTGGTACTACTGGGCAGCTCAGCTTCGCACTGCAATGTATTTCTCCTTAGACACTATCCCTGCGTGGATGGAGATTGAGACGGCCTCTGTAATTTCCAAGTTACCCCTTAATCTGTATTTATATTCAGCTGATATCAAGAAACTAAGAAAACAAACAAAGAACCCTTTTCTTTTAAATACAATAAATGTCTGGTATGAGGCGCGGAAATTTCTGGGTGAAACAAAAACTCTCTCAGCCTTCAGTCCTATTTGGGGAAACCAGAAGTTTGCTCCTGGGAGAGCTGACCCGGGTTTCCAACTATGGGCCAGCAGAGGTTTGAGGAAAATTCTCGACTTGTATAAGGATAAAAGTATTATGTCATTTGAAGAACTCATGGTAAAACACAATGTTCCTAGAAAACACTTTTTTAAATACTTACAAATAAGGAGCTATATAATGGCTGCCCACAATCAAAAAATTACGGAACCCCCTTTGTCAGTGTTAGAAAATATTTTATCAACCAATTGCAACAGCAAGGGTAGAATCTCAGTTCTATATGCTATGCTAATATCTAACTCAACCGAATCTTCTGAGCATAAATTGAACTCGTGGAAGGAAGACATTCAGGAGGACATAACATTGGAGGATTGGAGTAATATTTGTAGTAAGGCTCAGAAACAGACCGTGAATACCAGGCTCAAGTTATTACAATATAATTGGCTAATGCGAACATATGTTACGCCAGCGAAGTTGCATAAGTTTAATAGGGTAAACCCAGATCTATGCTACAAGTGCAATCACTCCACTTCATTGTTTGTGGGACTGTAATAAAATTAAAGACTTCTGGAAGGTGGTAGCACAAATTATATTTCAAATAGTGTCGGTTAGGCTGCCTCTCCACCCCAAAGTATTTATCCTGGGATTGTATCCATCTGATCCAAACTTAAAAAAAGAGATAAAAGTACTTATAGATATGTGTTTACTGCAAGCCAAACGGTTGATTTCTCTTGCTTGGAAGGATGTGAATAGGCCTAGTATTGGTCGGTGGCTTAGAGAAATGTCTTCTTACCTAACAATGGAAAGAATAACTTATATGGTTAAAGACAGACAAGTTACTTTCAAACAGGTTTGGGGACCATTTTTGAACTTTGTTGAACAAAATGATGTCGGTGAGAAACGTGCGGGTTAGTGATTTGATATGTTGGTCAAGAAACATATTATGATCAAATATAACACCAAGATTTCGGAGTTTGGACTGTACCGCTGAAGAAAGGGACTCCAAGTGACACAGAAAAACTGAAAAAAAATCTGAAAGATAAGAGGAGAACCAGTTCAGGGTGCTCCCAGAGAGACCAACCCAGTGCTTATGCCTTTCAAGCAAGATGGCGTGATCTACAGTATCGAAGGCTGCGCTAAGGTCCAACGCGGTCACACGAATTCGACCAATCACCGCGAATTTGGTGCGACTCACAATTTTGACCAATCACCGCAACTTTTCCGCAAATTTGACCAATAACCTGAAGTTTCCCGCGACTTCAACCAATCACAGCAGTCCCACGTGCACTCTGAGAGCCAATGACCAAGCGGGAGTGAGAACGGGTTGATCATTTCCTTGTTTGTGATATGAAGACGAGACGTGTGTGTGACTCGAACATCTCACATTTACCAACAAAACGTACAGCGAAAGACCGTGCAAAACATTTCAGACCGTCCTGCCAACCTGTATACATTTTAACATCAGTGTAGACTGTAACGATTTAAAAGTTGCTGAAGTTGCTGCCGTTTCAATCCTGGCTGTCGGCTCTCTGCAGTGGGTGGGGCTGCTGCTCCATTCCCCCCGCGACTACCGCTTGCACACACACACAAACAACACACACGGTGGATGCAGGAAAAAAAGGAGATGAGACGACACGATGACCCAAATTGAGGACAGCTGCGTTCATTATTGTAAGTTAATGATAAGTTCAAGTCAATACTTTATCAAACCGTATGAATGTGTGTCCCAGGCCAGGTTAGGAAATTAACTAACAATGTAAAGATCAACAAGCCACTGATACATATGTTCAAATTTGATTCATTCAATGAATTATTATTTTTTGTCTTAAATCCACCAGCCATTTTCATATTATACCAACATTTGTAGCATCCTGAGCTTTTTTGGTAAGGTTACTAGGAAATCTCAGCCCAGAGTAGTTTTATTCTCCCCAAAACAAGTTTCCTTTTTATTTTTAAAGAACTATACAAAAAATAAAATCGCAACTTTTTTGCAACTTTCACTGTCTCCCGCAACTTCATTGCAACAAACATACAAAGACATCGCAACTTTTATCGCAATTTTTTACAAAAGTTCCCGCGAAATCAGGCATTTTGGGCCGCAACAATCTCAAAAAAAGGCCGCGAAATCCTGGAGGGACTGTCTAATGGCTTTTTTCCATTACATGGTACCTGCTCGACTCTACTCTACTCAGCTCGACTCAACCCATCCTCCATTTTCCATTGCAAATTTAGTACCGTCTCATGCCTGAGGCGAGCGTGGCTGGTCACACACACACAGAACGTCGAAGGTGTGTTGTTTTTGACTCTTGGCATGTGGCTGTTGCCACAGCCAGAAGAAAAAATTTGTTTCAAAAGAAGCTGGAGGCAGCAAAAAAAACACTGCTGGCTAAACTATTTAAAAATGACAGGTTTGTTCAGGACACCCCCCGTCTGTTGCTAGCAATGATGAAAAGGCATCTTGGAGATAGGCCTATAGTTTGCGGGAGTTGATGGATCCAGATTGGTTTTCTTTAATAGTGGCTGAACAACTGCATTTTGAAAATACAATGGGACACAACCAGTTTGCAGAGAGCAGTTGATTATAGAGAGCACACAAGTACTCACAGACCCAAGGACATTTTTAAATAAGGAAGTTGGTATAACATCTACCGGGCTCGAGGAAGATTTCATACTTCTCACCAAGTCAGTGAGTTGAGTTCTTGCAGTGAAATAGGAGCAAAACGATTAAAAACTGATGGCCGAGCGGAATGAACAGAACATGCAGTAGCAGAAGAGATGATGCTATTCCTGACATCTTATTTTCAAAGAAAAATAGAAAGTCACTGCAGTCCTTATTTGAAAACCAGGGACGGACTGACAATCTGTGCGTTCGGGAAAAGTCCAGAACAGTCGGCACAAAAAAGTCTAATAAAGTGATATTAACAGCCAACAGCAGTGGGCGCTAATACAATGACTTATATGCTACGTGTAAAAAAAAAAAACTGAAGAAGAAGAGTAGGTCTACGTCATTAGGCCTACGTCATTAGACGTGACAATGGCTAGTAGAAAACGTAAGGAGAAAGGTGGATGGGAAAACTTCAAAGAAAAGAGGGCCAAGTCTCTCGAGACTGATGCAGCAAAATGCAAAAAGCTCACAGAGTGACATGATAAGGGACAGACAGCAGAGTTAATTTCACATCAGTAAGAGGTACTGGTAAGTGCCAGGAGCAGGACACATTATAATAGGCTGCCTTTATCCCTATCTTAGCGAATTGCATAGTCAGCTATCAACATTATGAAAATGATCGTGCCATTTAGTACTGTCAAACTTAACGTGTTTAATAATTTCTGTTAGGTTAATTTAAAACATTAAACACATTAGAAATTAATCGTGGGTTGACCGCGATTTCACTTCGTTGTATATGAGAGGTTGTAGTGAGCTCACTTTTGCTGCTAGGATGAAGACTATGGTATTGAATTAAACGGGAAAACATCAGGCATGCGTACCACTCTAAACGTGCTAACAAATAGGGAAGGGGGCTAAATAATTCACCAAATTTAATCCAAAAGTTTAACCAAAAAAAATCCTAGCTTGCACTTTCTGTCTGTCTTCCATCAGAGTGCAGTTTTTTTTCTTGTCTTTCATATTGGTTTTTACTATTGTGGAACTGGCAAAGACCTGGTGGTTGTTTGTGAAAGAGAAACAGAGAAACTTTTACTTCCCCAACATTAAATTTGCTTACATTACATTTGAAATATAGTTATAAGTTATAGTATATAGTAACTAACACTCTCAGTAGTTTAATCTAATCCCCATGTTCAGGTACAGCAAGTAGCCTACTTTATCTCTGAAAGTGTTGTCAGTAATACTCTGTACTGTTTTATAATTATAAGTGTGTAATTTGGGGGTTTCTGTAGCAAGTGACATTTCATTATTTGTATTTTATTTTAAATGCAGATGTAATGGCATTGTACATTTTTTGTTTTTATTTGAAGGCTGAGGCTTCATTAATAAAAACAACCCCAAGTATCATCATTGGTTTTGAGATGTTACTAGCTGTGAATACCTTGTCTGATAGGCTACAGTATTATGGCATAGCATCAGGACATCCTGGCTAGTGTCTGTCGCGCACAGCTAGGGGCGAATGGCCGGATGATGGGCCTATTCGGGAGAAAGTCCAGGGCTGTTTTTTAGCCCCAGTCCGTCCCTGTTGCAACACTAGCACTTCGGGAGGGGCAGGATTGACAATGTTGTTGACGGTGTCAAAAAGGATTTTGGGGTTACGCTTGCTGGAAGAAATAAGGTTAGAAAAGTAAGATGTCCTCGCCTCCTTAACCATGTTATTATATTCAGATAATAGGTCTTTGTGATGGATCCGGTAAACATGAAGCTTGGTGTCGTTCAGCCCTCCGACATATATACATCGAAAACAGCGAGTGGAGTCATTTAACCATGGGGATGAGTTGATAGAGGGAACAAGTCACATTTTACTTGGAGCCACTTTATCCAAAACTGATGAGCAATATGTGTTGAAGAAGTGGACCAGACAATTAATGTCAGCATTAGAAAACAACACTGTACTTTGGTGAAAAGCTGCAGAAAACCTTTCAGCTGAGAAGCGATTTAAGATGCGAGAACAGCTTATACGTTTACTGGGCTGTAAATCTAAATTAAAGGACAGGCTGAATAAAATGCAGTCATGGTCAGTAACGTGCAGCTCCTCAGAGCAAATAGAGTCAAGATTAAGACCAAGTGTAAAAACAAGGTCCAAAGTATGACCAGACACATGTTGGATACAATTAAAAGACTCAGTGACATTAAAAAAAATCCACAGCAAAGGTGCAAGAAATGTAATCAACGTGAATATTAAAATCACCAACCATAACCACTTTTTCCAACGCAATAAATGCCTTGGTTACCTTGTTAAAAGCCATTCTAGCGTGGTATAGAAAGCCTGCAGGAAGACTCTTGTGCCAGTTCTCATTAATATTCAACGAGCGAAGCTGCTTGACTAATTTGGCTAACAGCTAGCCAATGAGAGCCTGGCTGTCAGCATCCTTTACGTAGCGCAACTGGGCAAACTCATGAATAGTAATGAGCTCAGGCAACACCACGTCAGACTGACCAGCTTTTCTAACTGGCCTGATTTCTCTGCTTATTTCTTTTCAGTGGCTAGAGCTGACAGAGGAGGTTAACAGTTCATTTTCACAATCACGACATAACACAAACACATATGGACCTAACATATTTCAAAAAATGCAAGTAAAAACGCTTTTGTGTGGCAGGGCACCTTTAACATAGTAAACAATAATTTAGTGACAATTCAATACAATGATAGTTCTCCCACCAATCCTGCCAAGTCTCCCTCTTCCCCTCGAGCACTTTTAATCAGTGGGTAAGAGAAAGTATTGCTCTTCTCCCTTGTCTGGTGAGTGTACTGGTGAGGCTGCATGTGTAGTCTTGCAGGATGACTTCATGCCATGAGTGGCTGCTCTAAAAATGCCTGGGTGCCGGCGAGCCTGGCAGGCTTTTCAGATTGTCTCTGCTTTAGGACTTTTTGGCAGGTCCCAAATACACAGAGAGACAGGGCTCCACTCTCAGGAAGACACACACGCCGCAGGGCAAGACAATAAATACACAAGTTGGAGGAGCTTTATTCAAGTTGTTCTTTTTTTAGCAGTGTTGCAGTCTGGCAGGGTAATTATCCCACCCTGCAGTGGATGTGTGCAGCAACTATTTAGCGGTAATCTTTTCTGTTTGTCCTCCAACAAGTTGGAACACCTCAGTGTGCTGTGTGTCTTTTGGGTATTAAGGGTTGTTCCAAGGAGTTGAGTAACAGAGTTTCTCCCCAGCAGCAGTGAGCAGGTGTGGAGTTGAATACTTCCCACTGACTCCTTGCTTAATCCTATTTTCTACCCAGAGGCTGAAGAAGCAACTAAAAGCAAATAAATCCTTTAGTTTTGAAACGCTGTAATCTTTGAGCTGAAGGTGTCAAAAATGTCTTGACTCATGCTCAAAACCAAGCCATAGGCTGCCCCTTTTATTAGTTTTCCAACATTTAAAAATAGGGAATATGCAGCTTCTTGCTACATTTCCTGTCTTGTGGCAGTGTATTATTATTACTGCTGCTCTTCCTGATGGGAAGGTGAGCCATCATGTGCCATCTTGTTGAAAAACAATATGAAAGTTGTGAGGTAATGTGAGAGGGAAAAGCAATAAAATTTCATTAAAGTAAGTGTTCCTGTAACTTTAACAAGTACACCTGTTATGAGATGATTTTGAAAGTAATACCCTGCACTTTTTCAGCAGGGTAAAAGTGTATTAAACTGTATTTTCAGTGACAGCTTATCTCAGTGTTCACATCATGACAGATGTTAGACAAAAAGTAAAAACATGCAACACCTGCACTTTCAAACAGTCATTCGACCATGATGGCTTGTTTTACACACCTTAAACCATGAACTACAAAATGTTCTTTACATTACTGCTGACATTTTCTAGCTATTACTTTCAATTTATTATGTTCATTATATCCATGAGAATACATTTGCAGACTTTTGCTTTAGATGGTTATTGCAACCTAATAAACATCTTTTTTTCCTTTGTGTTGTCAAAGTCATAGAGTGTAATTGTCGCTTGGCAATGCAGTCTACTTGTTGGTGCATTCAAGGACACCCGGACAATAAACACTTGACAGTGGCTGCCAAACACTAACCTTTTCAATCTAAGGTATGATCATAAGCACAGGTTCTCACACTTTTAAATGTACATTGCATTGTTTGTTGTTCTGGTTTATCTTCTTGCTCATGAATGCAGCATTCATTGCCCATACATCATTTTAGATGTCAGAGCTTTCATAAATGCACCAACACGCAAAGTTTTTAGTACCACTTGACAACGTAACCGTGGCAAAAATGATCAAAACAACAAAATATTTACAAACCAGTTTGATGTTTAAACTAATTGATCTTCATAGCCTGCTTACATGAATGATCAGTGTCTGATATGTCTCTGTATCTGAATAATCTGGTTCAGTAACGTCCAATCTCTGACTCACAGTGATCACTCTAGTTGACCTGCCACTCGTGCCTATGATGCCGACAGGAGCAGGTAGGCTACTCTTGCTGGATTATAACTGTTTCAGGTGAGAGGAAAATCTGATCTTCCATCCTTCCCCTCCTCTCACAGAGAGCTGCCAAGAAGTCGTTAAAGCAGCCCATCCTTTCCTGACTACACCCCTGGGTGAGAGTGATCTACTGTGCAAGCTAGTAAAAATGTTTTTTCTGTCCCTTTTACCCCCTACTTTTCTCCCACTCCATTCCTCACCTCTTCTTGTCTGTTATTATCATCAGCCAGGTACCTTTGACTCATACAGAGCGACATGCTTTCATCAAGAGCGCTTGGCATTAGGGTGTTTAATGCAGTGCATTGTATCCTGATGTCCAACCCTTTTCTCTTAAAAAATTACGATCTCAATTAAGTTTCAAGGAAAATTTATTTTCTCCTGGTTTATGTTTGTTTCAACATGTCCTCATACCAGCGCACGTTGTGAAACGGTCACAGTAATGTTGTCAACATTGTGAATTAAAACAAAACTCCTTAGTTAGAAAAAGATCATGGTTTGGGTTAAAATAAGTATGTTTGTTACGTAACTTGAGTTGCATGGGTAAGTTAAATACATTACTTAAAGTGCTCATATTATACTCTTTTTCAGGTTCATAATTGTATTTAGAGGTTGTACCAGAATAGGTTTACATTGTTTAGTTTTCAAAAAACACTATATCTTTGTTGTACTGCACATTGCTGCAGCTCCTCTTTTCACCCTGTGTGTTGAGCTCTCTGTTTTAGCTACAGAGTGAGACATCTCACTTCTGTTCCTATCTTTGTTTGGAGTCACACATACGCAGTAGCTAGGTTAGCACTGCTAGCTTGTCAGTTGCAGAGTATGAGGTTGTGCCACGCTAGCAGCTAGACAAGCATTATAACGTGTGTTACAAAGTGACGCACGTTTGTCACGGAAGTAAAGGCTGGACTACAATAGAGCTGTTTGGAGCAGTTTGTGAACAGGGTTTTCTCTGGAAGATGGTAAGTGCCTTTGGGGTGGACTTTGGGCTTTTTCACTTTGTAAATCTATAACATGCACAAAAAGATATATAACACAATAAATGAAAGGGAAAAAGCCTAACCCTAGGCTATGTTACATACATGACGGTTAAGTGTGTTACGTAAGTTAAGTATGTTACGTAAGTGTCAACTTTGACTTTTACACAGGACACAAACAGCGGTCTCCTGGCTGAAAGTCCTGTGTTTTGTTTGACCCATCTATCTACCCTGACCTCCTTCCTATGTGGACTTTGAGTAGAAACGTATTTGTGATGTGTCAAAAACAAAACAAACGTAATCAGGGACCTAATACGTTTCCCTCGAAACATAATTGAGAAATTTAGTTTAGTTTTATGGAAACATAATTTTTAGGAGACAGGGCTGTCTGGTGTCAGAAGTGTGTGGATGTAACCACAGCCTGGCTAAAGCACCTTGGGCATCTGTCTGCCTAGCATGTTCAGGACTAACTTTGTTACTAGTACTAGTTAGTATTAACAAGACTACCCAAGGTACCCACCGCTGCAGTCCAGGACACTGCAGCACAGCTGAGACCAACCATGTAGCAACACACTGTGCTGCAAAGCCACAGAGTTTAACAAATCATCTTGGCTGTCTTCTCTAAGCTCTGTTTTTCTCTTGTTTGCCTTCTTGGCTTTATAATCTACTCACATCACCTGCTTTCTGATCTCACGCAACAGCATCCTGATAGGAAACAGGATCAACTATTTTCCACATATCTACAACTGTCACAGGATTTGGTGATGTATAAATATTCGTAAATTTGAACTGGCACAGTGCTGGGAAAATGGCTCTCTGACCTCAGTCACCATCAGCTTTAAATTTATGGATTCTAAAAATGAAATAACACAAAACCCAATAGCATTAAACAACGCACGCAGGCCTGTGTGTTCAAGCACACAACTCTGCTGAGATTTGCTAAACCACTTGCAGAAGTATGAGTGATGATCCGCACTCATAAACTACACTGTTATCAATTAGTGCAGCTGGTTTGGAGCATCTTGACTAAACAGAAGAGTGTAAATCACAAGTCCCGTACAGTATGTATGAGAGAGTGCATGTGTTTTTGTGGGATCAGTAAAAGTTTTTTTGCCAGCATCAGCCTTCATGTGGATAGGCTCTCTTCTTGGTGTACCAGAGCTCCCGGAGCAAAACTGCTGTTTTTCAAATGAAAGACTTCCACTGTGGGTTAACTGGAAACATCAGGGATCTGGTCAGAGCTACAAGAGGCACAGAGAGGCTGCCTTCTGGGAGACAAAACAAAAACATGTCCTGAAAGTAAAAGGCCATTCATTGAAGCAGCACGGAAGGAATACATGCAGGTTTTACAGGAACGTCTGAAGGCAGTGAAGTAAATAAAGCTGTCCTCCAATCAGGCCGTTGTTGGTTTAACTTAACTCAATCCAGCCATCACCCCTTTATCAAGATTACAGATCAAGGTTCCGTGTTCACAGGCAGCTTGACCTCTTCGTCTTCATCTACCCAAGAACTTCCTCCTCCTCTGACCACTCCTACATGGCCGACAGCCTAGATTCTGTGATTTTTATTCTCACACGAGGGCACACAATTTCAAGTTCACTTGAAAACACAAGCTGGGACACTTTGAGATGTGTTATTGTGCTTTTGTGTGTCACTAAGCATAGAGATGTTTGCCTTAGGCCTGAAAGGACATAATACAAAGGAATGCAAAGTGAGTTTACACCATGACACACACTACTGTCTTCTGGCCAGCCCAGGGTGGTGTGCACACAAACACCCTGCCAACACCTTGCAGTGAAACTGGTGACAGAGCTCTTGGCCGATCCAAACACATGAGGAACTAGGCATGATTTTTTGTATCATGCACAAGACAAGGGAGAGTTATATAGTTTCACACAGTAGACGGGTGGCAGTGCCTAAAGTGTAGGTGTTAGCATTTTAGCTGCAGACTTTAAATACTGTGTCTGTGTGACGTGTGTGTGATTTCACAGCATGTGTAGTAATGCAAGTAAGTCGAAAACACAAAAAGTGGAGTAGGTGAATAACTATAAAAACTATACAGACTTCACTTTACTACAGGTCCATATACAAAGACAGGAATACCAATGCAAACATTGCAAAAACACAGATAGGATAGATTTCTTTGTACACATGTATATCATATAAATAAATGTAAAACGATCTCAACTGCTTTTAAGTTGTGCTATGACCTCCTCATTGCACCACTGAAGTGGCATAATTAGGGATTTATTGATTTATATTTAAGGATTTATTGATAGCAATTATTTTCTGGAACATACTAGGAGTATTTTGAAATGTTTCCTTGGCTGTTTCGATATGTTGTGAAATGAAATTTTAGCATTTTAGAAATTCTGTACCAATATTTTTTTATCCTCAGAGGATAAAGGTTGATGCTAGAATGGATGGCCTGGAGGAACGGCAAAGACATGACCCGCCCTTCTGTGCTTCTGATTGGCTTACCCTGATATTCTTACCCAAACCTTAACCAATCTCACTCCTCATGCCTAAACCTAACCAACCGATCAACCAATCAGAGGTGGGTCATGCCTTCGTTGTCCATATGGACCATCCATTCTAGCATCAACTGAGAATAAATCATACTGACTTTGGTGATTCTCTGACTTTTCCTCTCGTGCCACCATTGAGTTTCCATTGAGATCATCAGCTCAAAATTTGAATTTGTCCAATACTTTGGTTTGTGACCAAATACCTGCAAAACTAATGGCATGCAAACATAAGCAAAAGTTTGCAGGCAACATGCTAAACTAAGACTGTGAAATATATCAAAACACATCTCATTTTATCATTATATCATGTTAGCAATGTAAATCCAAGCTAACTAAGCTCTTGTCTATCGCATAAACAAACCAAACTTTTTTTCTTTGTCGGATGGGACTAGAAACGAAAGAGGAATGACGTGCAACACAGGTCCCCAGCTTGCAAACCATGTGGTTATTAGGATCCCCAAGAGCAGCAAACCTTTTAGAGCCACCTTTTAAGCTTAAAAGTGGTGAGTATTTGATACTCAAAAGACAGCGTTTTAGTATGCCTTTCATATGGAGGAATGACCTTTTTTCTCCCCCTTTCTCTTGATCTCAGTTTACAATATGAACCAAAAATGTTGAATTAATTGTATCGCACGCTCTCAACTTGCCTTGTCAGCTCAGTCACATTCATGTGTTTAATCGATTCCATTCTTTTACTTCACTGAGCTTTATTGTTCAGCAGCGTCCAGCTTAGCAGATGTTTGGTACAACTATTCTAGCTCGTCTCTATCTGCAGCTACATATCAATATGCCACAGAAACAGCCAGCTCTGAACATGTGATACTGCTCACGTGTGTGAGATCATAGCTTGAGAGGGAAACATTACATCGCTGAGTAGTGAAGATGATGTCTTTCTTCCACACTCCTCATCCTTCATCCCTCTCATTCTCTATCTGGAGTTCAATCTGTAACCCAGCTTCTATCCATTACCACATCTACGATCAACGATAACGCCAAACAGTGTCTGTCTTTTCCCTTGTAATGCAAACCTCTCAATACTACGGCACATACACAGAACACACACACATTGACTTGATTACTGTCACAAAATCCATCAACTAAGTTATTTTCATGTTAATCACAGAGCCTTTATTGCCTTGGCCGCCCTCCTCAACCCTGACAAACCTGCCCACTCACCTCGCTGCCTGCTCTGAAAAGCTCTGATTGTCCCTTCATTTTCAGGTGCATTTAGGTGACTCTAGGACTGCATTGTTTACCTTCAGCTCCTGAGATGGGATCCATCTAACCACCCAGCCAGGTGCTTATCTGATGCAATGGACCATGATCACCTTTTACCCTTTCAATAAATCAACTCTCTGTTATTTGAGTGGACAATCATCCACTTGGTAACCTAAAACTAACCTCATATATTGCTGCTTCATGTTCACTAGACCTCCACTTGATGGTGTGCTCTTGTTGGTGGATCGGGTTCAACTGAAAATAAAATGAGATGTGGTATTTCATTTGAGTTGCGGTGATGCATGTCCTGAGTTCAGTAGTGTAGCATTATGCTACATGGCAGCACTTTGGGTGATCATCCCACCAAAGCTATGAAGACAAAGTGATGTCACCTGAAAATAAACAGAGATGTTGAAACAATGACAACTTCTTCTAGATAAACTCCATTTCATAAACTATCATGTTTAAGAAATCCCACCAACTATTTTGATCCAACAAAGCCATCATAAACCTGATGAATGACTTTTCATCTGGACTGTAAATATTTATCCATTGCACAAATCCAAATTCCATTAGTGGAATAAACATAAACATATTTCTTTCTTTCTTAAGCAGGCATATATGAAATTAAAGAGTTCAACTAAGTGCCACCATATGGTCAATGGTGGTTCCCAGAACTGCATTGTTAGTTGTGTGTGCAGTATGTTTCTGACAACAGCTTGGCTCTCATCTCTCCCACCAAGGCGTCCCACTAAACTCCAAACACAGGAATGGTTTGTAATTTGTCATGACTGTGTCAGAAATGAACTGATGTGTTTGGGGTTGAGGAAAGCATCCATTGAAGAGGGGAGATGATGAAGCAATTGGTTTGTTGTGGGTGTCAGTGATACAACAAATGGCTCACACACGCTAAAATGACGTCCACCTCCCTTTATAACTAGGTCTATGTCAGCCCTAGTCTATATCCTTGACGTTCCACTTCCGGGATTGCTCCAGTGCCGCGGGAAATTCCGCCGGATGCATGTATTTTCCGTTTCCTTCCACTTTCTTTGTGTTGGAATTTTAAATTCGCTGGATTTATGAGGACTATTGTTGACTGCTCCTCAGATCTCTGCATGGTAAATTGAGACAGCTAGCTAGACTATCTGTCCAATCTGAGTTTTCTCTCGCACAACTATTTTGCAGTGGCTCTTTGCGGAGCTGCTGGAAAATAGTTTACCGCCCATGACAATTGTGATTGGTTTAAAGAAATGCCAGTAAACCAGAGCACATTTTTCTCCCATCCCGGAATGCTATGTGGAGTAGCCAGACCCTCCTTCGATTCGCATGTGGATGGTCTGATGGAGCAGAGGATTGGGGATTTTTTTTCTTTGCATTTGGCAAGCAAATTATTTCTCTCTTCTAATTATGTGCAACATTTTTATACTGTATAAATAAATGTCAATTTTGCAACTGTTGTCACATCACTTGCCCAGTGTTTGATAGATAATCTTCATTTAGTGCAGTGCAAAATACTGCAGAAATTACAATGTAGCAACAAATATTACTGGTTAAATAAATAAAATGGGATTGTGCGTCTTGACAACTTCAAGCACCAATTCCTGCAACATGTGAAAATGATCCCAGACTGATCTTCAGTGAGCTCTGCAGAAGAGGCAGGGGGATGTGGCCCACACCACATGCTCCCTTTTGTGCGTTAGGGGGCTCATTAGCCAACACTCGGTCCATTACTGGTTCCGGACTGGCACCAAACTGTTTGCACCCATAGCTTCTAAGAGTGTGGGGGGTGAAGGCCAAATGTTGGTTCCCTGTGCTCCCCTGAGCCTGAATAGATAGCATCGTGCCAAGAGCAGCAGTTAGACCCTGAAACCTAACCACCAGCACCCCCTCCTCTCACCCCCCGACTTAATTAGGCCATAATTTTACTGTATGCCACAGTATGGAGATATCGGCCATGTGGGGAGAGGGAGTTGGGGTGAACAGAGGTTTCCAAAAGTCCCATTAAAGGATTTCAGCAGCTTTCCTGGGCTCACATCACTCACCCACAAATGTTTTGTTTTAGTGCAAGTCAGCATTCCTCAATACAATCAGCGGTTTTAGATCAATAGCTTCTAGAAAGCAGCACCCCAACAACTGCAATTCGTAAATTGAAAGTATGTTTTTTCCATCAGAAAGTGCTTAATGGCTTCCCCCACTGAGGTGAGCCCTAACCGCTTCAAGAATGTGAAAATGGGTAAATAGATTACCATCTCGTCCTTCATACTATTTTCACTGGAGCCCGTCCAGTTGGCTCATTACTGGGAGAAACAGTGTGTCCAGTGTGTAATCATTACCTCGTCAACGTTTGGGCAGCAGGGTGATAAATGTTTGCACACACGTATACTTTTCACACTTTCACATATCAGGCCACATTAAACCAGTCTATACTGAAATACACACACGCAGTGACAACAATGCCATTTTGTCATATCTTATCAATGTTAGTTTATTTCTCCAACTATTCCTCAATCTGGCAGATGGCAAGTTAAATAACCCACAACCTGATGCCTTTAAGAGGAATTTGTATCTGACCAATGGAAAGCAAGCTAGTTTGCACAATAACTCTTTCAGACATTGCAAAAACCACACTCAAGCACACCAGTCCCAATATTGGTCAGAATGGTGTATTTTAATGCAGCCAGATAATTAACAAGGCAGTAAATTATACCATAGTAAATGGGCTAGGCTGTTGTTAGACAACCTCTACAGTTAATGGCTGTTATACTCTGCATTCTTACATGGAAGGAATGTAACAGGGTGTGAATAGCGCCAAGAATTACACAGACTCAATCTCCCTATACCTCTTTCTCTCTCTAACCTTTCTGTGCAGTATCCACTCTCTCCCTCATCAGTCAATCAGTCTTTGTCCTCGACTTTGTGTTTTACCATTGAGAATCGTACAGGCATGCATGTGTGTGTGTTTGTGTGTCTGTATGCATTACGGTGTGTGCCTATGTTACTATTTGCTGTTGTTTAAACACAACATGCTGGTCTCTTTTATTGCTTACACATATTTCAAAACTTTTCCTGCCCTGGAGCCAGAGGAAGACCAAACATCCTCCATCGTAAATTTTCTCCGAGAGCACAACTTGGAGAGTATGCCACACAGGAAACTATACACACACACGCACGCATGCACGCGCGCACACACGCACACGCACACACACACACACACACACACACACACGCACACACACACACACACACACACACACACACACACACACGCACACACACACAGAGAGGGTGTGATGGAAAAGGAGGGGAGAGAGAGCATCATATATCTTAAGCACAAATGATTTTCATTTCAGCAGAGAATATTTACCTTTTAACTAGCACCTACTCAAATGAAAGGATTCCCATCATGAACGTATTTTTTAAAACAAACTCAATTGATTACCTTTTTTTCCATAACAGATAAAGCATTTCAGCCCATCACCCCTCATATAAATAAACTTCGTATCAATCACAGTGGATGGCGTGGTTTGTGACTGCCCCTCTTCCCTTCACCAGGCTAATGGGAAATCAAATCTGCGCAATGTCTTTAGCTCATTGCTCATCTTCAGGACGCCTGCCCAATTAAATGGATTCAATTTATCAGATGTGATTCATTCCCAACACAAACTCATATTTACCTCAACTGTGATTGATGAGGATCATTAGGATGATTAAATTAGGTCTAAATGTGTTCGTATGACAGCCATCTTTGTCTTCACAAAGGGTCTCTGTCTCTCCCTCTGCAGCTCTGCACTGGGAATTAATTCACATATCTGTATGTGTTGGTGCAGACAAAAAAGGGAGTTATTAGTTGTTATTGGAGTGTGTATATGTGTGCAGTATCATGTGTGTTGTGTGTTTGCCATTCAGGAAATGGACTCCTTTGCTGCATTTTCTGTGGTCTAGTATGTTTCATGCTTTTGGTTTTGGACTCGAGGCAGCGGCTGACAACTGGACACTGTCAGGAATTTGTGGTAAGCTCTTTTGGTACACATGCAAGTTTTCGGTGCTTTCTCACACCAAGGCAAATACAAGGGGTAGGGGAAAAAAATAAGATTTCCGTCCAAAGACAAGCAACACACTATTTGCTTTTGTGACGACACTCATGTTGGGAAAGGCAGTGTCATTGCTTGCTGTTCATTATGTTCATTTTAGCTTGTTTATTTATCCGGAGAAAAGACATAAAACTGGTTAGACTGACGCCTGAGACACAGAGAAGGGGGTAGACAAAAGAAAATCTTTGGGTTCAACTGAGAGGGTCAAAAACAAAACACAGAACTATACATAAAGTACAGTATACTAAAGCACATATTCCCATATTACTGCTGTTGCGTAAAAAACGTTCAGGAACTCAAAAAGCAGCCTTGTTTTAAGCTTGCCTGCAATTTTAAGATTATCCTGTAGCTTTTTGAAAGACGAGTAAAGAGATGCATGGTAGCCTTCAACTGAAGTTTAAACATAAAAATGACTAAAATAGGACCTAAAAGGGTTTCATTTAGCAACTACAATGTACATTATACTATATATATATATATATACTTAATTATTTAAGCAATGTACTGTATGTGATGTAATATGAATCAATCTGATTCTCAGATTGTTTTTATTGTTGCATTCCTGTTATAGGGCCGTCTCCCCATGGCCATATATAATCTAAAGGAGTGCTGTTGCCAGAAAGTATAAATCCCCGGCTGAGCACTAATTGCATGATTTAGAGCATAGCTGTTGAACACCTCGGAGAGGCCCCACATTGGCTTTGTGTGGACATTATACAGGCAGACCTGCGCAGGGACTGGAAGATAGAAAGTGTGAGAGGGGGGGAGATGAAGGTGGGGGTATGAAGAAGTTACAGTTGCTGATATGAGACCTCAGTGCTAATGGTGCCTGATTAGATTAACATACGACCAAAGCCCCTCCTTTCTTTTTTTCTCCTTTCTGTCATGTGGATTTCCCATTTAGTCCCATATGTCGATTTCTTTTAACAGTTATATTATATTGCACGTCATATAAATGGCTGCAGCAGCACATGCTGTCCTGTGTTGTGTGACCTGCAGGGCAAGTAGAAACCAATTGAGAGCCGCAGGTGAATTCACTGAAATCTATTTAATGGTGTAAACCAGATAAGACTGTTTCCTTCCTTCTGGTCTGGCTTGGCAAGTGTACAGCTGTGACAAAAACCTCAAGGTAGTCATGCATTTTTGGGAAGTCATTGGTCAGTTTTATTTGGATGTTGATGGTAAAGGTCAAAAATGAATGTATTTATTATTAAATTTAATGTCAGTTAAATACAAAATATTATGTGCATAATGTATCTTTCTGGACTGTATGCTCCAGTAGCTCTACTTTGAATTTTTGCTAAACAGCCACTAAAGTTCTTTGACTTTCTGTAAGACTTAGTAGAAAGGGAAAAAAGAAGTAAAAAAAGATCAGGAGTAGGAGGGGAAGTCTGATTAAAGAGTTTCCCAGTTTGCAAGCTAAAGCTCTCTGGAGATGCTCTCTTGTCACTCGCACTAAGTGCTGTTCCTGGAGGAGTTCAAAAGCTCCCACAATCCACCTCACCACACTCATAGCCATGAGGCCTAGGAAGACCATAAAGCCTTTTTACAAGGTGAGATGACATAAAAACGCAGGGAGAACAGAGAAAGAAGGGGGGAATATCTTGGGAAAAAAGACAAAAACCTTTCTCATTTGCTCTCATTCTTTCTCTGTTGCACTTGTGTCCTCTCATCGTTTGTGCGTGCGTGTATGCGTCGGAATTTGTGTGTTCACATGTGTGTTGTTCTGTGTGTGTGTGTGAGTGTGTTTGAAGCTGCGTGGCTGGCTTGAATGGGTGGGCTGGTGAGCCGTTCCTTGTCTGCCATCACCCATGTCCACTTACACATACTCTGGGCCTCAGTGGGAATGAAGAGGGGATTATGGCTCTGACTAATCCTGGAGGGGCACGCACTTAACGCTACTGTAAACAACAGTGCCATTTGAGTGGTTCACACCAGGCTGAACTTTGGAGGTAAAAGCTGGGGGACAAAATCTGAATGCATATGGGCCTGTGGTGGTCGTATGAAGATTACCGTGGTGTTGAACAGGAGTATCCTTTAAATGATTATTGCAGTTTATTACATCTTGTGTCTTATTTTTCGTATCTAAGTGCAGATAATATTGTAATTGCTGAAATGTGGTTCGTAAACCACTTTATTTGGAGGTGAAACCACAGGTGAGTACCTCAACCGCATCGCAAAACTACTGTTAGTATGGACGGTCAGTTCTAGCAGCTCCTGAATCTCATTCCTCACCTTGCAAGTTGTGGCGGTTATTAGAGATTCTTCCAAACTGTGATGGATATTTACAATGTACAGTTTGAGTTTCATTTTTCTGTTCACCCTCATTTTCTCTTCCAAATACACTTGGCTAACCACAGGGTTCATCTAAAACCCATCTGATCGTCTGACTGCTCATGTTTCTTGCTCAGTAATTAACTTAGAGAATACAATATCGTTCATATTTATAGTAACCATAACTACAAAAACAACGCCAAAGTTGTTATAAAAGGAAATGTAATTGTCCTTTATTAATGGTTTGTATGACCCTCCAAAGCAGTGGTTCCCAACCTTTTTTCCTTGGCGCCCCCCCTACTTATGTCTAAGAAAACCTGAGCCCCCCCTCCGAAACCGAAGGTGAGGTCCCTTACTTTCTTTTTTGATACAGAGGAGTTATCAGCACTTTTACGTTTCTCCGCCATGTTTCGTTCATAAAATAGTGATGCCGTGGTGGCAGGAAAAACGAGGATGATAGCAGCTAGCAGCTGACCTGATGACAGCAAGGGTCACAGGTTAAGAGGTCCCGGAGGTTTGGCCTACTAAGTAGCCTGCCTACAAGTTTAAGCGAGAACAAAAATATATAGTTTTTATACAGACTTTTGTATACATTATATATTCTAGTGTATTATCATAATTTGTTTAACGTGCAAATATTTTTTTTTTTTACCTCAACCTCAAACCAGATAAAGACTTGCGCCGCTTGTGATCTTTGCCGCCCCCCTTAGGGGTCCCCGGACCCCAGGTTGGGAACCACTGCTCCAAAGGATGAGAATGGACATTTTTTTGGACCCCATGATGGTTCCAGCTGTGATTGCTGCAAGGTTTGTGACTCAACTCCAAAGCCTCAGAGAGGAGATGATGAGTTTTTTGATATATTGATCAATCATTGGGCTATATTGTCCAGGTTGCCTATCGATGTGACTTGTTTTTGTTGTTGCATCAAATTCTCTTTTTCTTCTTCTTCTGCATCTGTCTCTGCAGACCCTGGGTTACTGCTCTTTTGTTTGTGTTCTCTCCCTTTCGATTAGGGATGCCTCAAGGATTCAACGTACCGCCTCGCTCGGAGGAATGGGATAAAACAGGGCCTGTTCCAGGAGAAGGAGAGCTAGAGATGGGGCTTAGTGATGTTTTTTTGCGTGACAGAGGTTCATATAATAAGATTTTGGTCCATAATTTGCTTGGCTTGGGCCAGCTCCAGAAAGGCAGAGGAATTTTATTCTGTTGCAGGAATTGGGGGATGGGGAAGAACAGAAACTTGCCCCACTAACACACCCGACACAATATGGTTCACATTTTTCTCCCTCGTACTAAATGTACCATGAATTATCTCACTTTCCAGTTGAAGGGGAAAACTTTGATTTCATCTCATGTGTAGCAGTGTGACTGAAATGCAGCATTTAGCTCTACAGTATATGCACTCCACAGACCAAATCTGAGTCTACATGAGTCTAACTGCCAGGCCACTCACTCTGACACACTTTTCACTCCGTCTTCAGACATACTTCTCCTGCACTATATAAGTCTGGATCTGAAATGTAAACAAACCCAATGAAAGAACTGGGTGAGTCAGGAGTTCGCCTGTCTCTGCCTCTTTACCTAATTGTGTTTGCAGCACCACATAGTGCGCTGATCATTCCCACTTGCCTCTGCTGATGACAGCCAGGGCACAGACTCCCCAAAAACATAATAAATCACTTTTGATGATAATGACTCATCTTGCACCATTCATTCTTGTTTTCCTTTCTTTCTTTTCATCAATTGTCAAGACATTCTGCACGGGCAGCCAAATGCAACCTGAGCATGTTTCTGAGTGCAATTCAAATGCCATTATCATCATCATAATCATCCCATAAAATCATCAACAAGCCAGATCACATTCATGGATTTGTTTTAAAGGTATCCAGAAGAGGTTACAAGTAAAGTAGGTTTGTCCTGTACTCTGCTGCTCAGTGTGAGGCCACTCTGCTACTCTCCCATGGGAATGATCTTCAGAGTTAAGGCTCCGGAGCCAAGGAATTTCAGCGAAGCACCAGTGGTTTATTTTTGCAGCCCTCTGTGGTGTGTCTCAGCCTAGCCGAATCAGCTCAGCCCAGCCTGGCTCTGTGCGGCTCACAGAGCAGTTCAGGAAGGGCCCGTCACACCAGATGGTAGTTCAGTCCCTGCCAGCGAGAGGGTCTGAAGGCCTGGCTGCTGGCCTAGAACCACAACCTCTGACAGGCTAAAGCCTCGGGCCCTTCTAAACCAGCACAAAGCACCTTTTCAGGGGCCCTCTCTCCACTTTTGCTCCCCCACCCCTCTCACTGATCAGCCAGGGTCCAGCTACATCATGGAGCCTGGGAGGTAGTGTATTCACAGCAGAAATGGGCTGAGGTTCAACCTACAGATTCATATGTTCCCAGCTGGGACAGACAGGGAAGACCTGACAGACTTTAAACAGATTCTAGACCCTGTATACATAACATAGACAAGTTTTGTGTGCACAGGGGGTAGAGGCACAGCAGCAATGTATTATTGATCAGCATCCTATTGATTGAGGACACAGAGTGAGGCTAACTGCAGCAGCTCTAACTCACTCAGGAAGACAAACTCATTCCTGGGAAAAGTGAGAAATGGACAAATGTGTCGAGCCTAGAGGAGATGGATGCTAACCTGCAAGTGAACCCAAAATTCCCAGTGTGTCTGAGTTTAAGCCTGCAGCACACACTGAACTGTTTGCCCCTCTGTGTGCATGTATGAACTACCTCAACCGCAACACTCTGCCCACACCCTTCATTGTCTCTGAATGAAAAACCTAACAATCCATAATGTTGCAATACTTTACTATTGGCAGGTGGCGGCAAACCTGAAAAGAGAAAGAGAGGCAAAGAGGCAAGAAGCTGTAGAACTAAAAGGCTTTGAGGTAAGTGATTAAGTCAGGAGCTATAATTATCCCTTCTTGCCCAGGCAGGACAGAGCTGGCTCTTGTTGTTTCTGCAGGCAGGCAGGTATAGAGGCATGTCACTCACTGCACACTTTTATTTAATGACCTCCTTACTGTACAGAATGATAAAGAGAGAGAAAAGTTTCCCTTTACCTGCCCCCAAACTTTCAGCAGCACACAATCACTTGAACCATTCAAGTCAGAGAGGGGTGAGGGGTGTGTGTTATTGACTAGGAAAAAAAAGAGTGAGTGGGGAAAAGTAGGGAGAAGCAAACATAGGCAGAGAAAGAACCAACAAAACTTTGAAAGCATATTTGAAATTGACAAATTGAGTAGAGGGGGGTGAAGGGAAATGAGCTGTGTTGGCATTCAGAGAAACAGTGGACTTCTTGTTAGCTGGAAAGAGTGATGCAGGTGAAAAACAGGGAGGAGGGTCTTGGGGTGATTTGTCTGTCACCATGGCATTGTCATGGTGATCATTTGTCACTTAGATTTTGAAAACAGTCCACCTGACAAAGGTAGGTGCCAACATTTGCAGCTGAGTATGCATAAACTTCACTCCTGAACTCTGGTGGGAAATTTTATTCAGTGCATATAACGTTGTTTAGACCTAGAAATGTTGGGAGAACATCTCGTTATGGTATGTAACCAGGAAATTATCCATCTTATTCAGAATGACTGGAAGTTAAATATTAAAATATGAATGCCTCTTAAGGAAGCCGTTTTGGCCCTGAATCATGCATTTGACAATGCTCTCCTCTGCTTTCACTTTTGGAGACCAAAACAATCCTAACCTCCCTTTTCAATCAATCCTAACCTGCCTTCTACCACTTCCTGCTCTTCCACCTCCTGCTCCAGCACCACTGTGTATCTGTGTGGACTGCTGGGAGCCATAGCTCTGACAAACTGCACTCCTGCACAATTTCAATTAAACATATTTTATAGGCACTCCTTTTTTTTTTACAAGCGTTTTTTATTTGCCTGGGCCTATGTTTACTCATGACAGTAACAGTGCCGGAGTGGTTAACTGTCCTGCATGTACATTGCCATATATCTCCATCCAGTCTGTCTCCTGACGGAGGCCAGAGGAGGCAACTGGCTCTTTACTGTCTACAACGAACTAACAGCCACCTGTCTGTCCTCCTGTCAGTAATATACTTCAAGTTCACTTGAACTTGTGTGAGGGAAGAAGTGCAGTTTGTCTCTAAACTTGGCCTCTGATTTTGTTCTACTTTTTTCAGACACATTTAACTCCACAGAACATTATACTGTAAATAAACTGCAGAGACTCTCTGCTGTGACTCTGGCTTGGACAGGTGTCCCTGCAAACACAGCTGCCAGCGAAGCATGAGAGAAGAACAGATAAAACACAATCAATAAATAACTTTCATCATCAAATAAAGCCCACTGTATGTGAATATAAATGGTGTCATAGAATAAACCACTATCTTTAAGGCATAAATACATTTACTTACTTTACTTTTACTTCACTACTGCAACTAACAGATTTTTTAAGGACACTCCACCAATTCAACATGTCAAAATTAATTTATGCTGTATAATGTGTTCTGTGGCTTCGAGGGAGCTTTCTAAAGTCTGAGAAATGCACTCAAGTGACATCACCTGGGTGTCTTGTTTAGGGCTTGTGGAGACTGCAATTTTTTATGTAAAGCCTGTGTTACAAAGTGTGGAGGATTTAAAGACATTGGCGTTTACCAGGCAGAGACGCTATTGAGTTGCATTGTAGGAAATGTGAGAGCCTGTGTTTTGGGAGTTTAACGACGTCGGCTGCATTAACGTTAACCTCTTTTTCAATCTGTCTCCATGAAAACACAAAACTAAATTTCTCTTTTAAGCTCAGTTTCGTATAAAAAACAACTTTGCCTCAATCCCACGCTCAGTCATAAGCCCAAATAAATCTTTATTACATGAGGCATTTTGTTTGTACAGAGAATAAAAAAATCTTGCCATTGGAAAACCCATGTTTGACACCTTGGCAGGACATCATTAGCATGCGTCAGGGTTTAGGGCTTTTGATGTCACCAGTGACATCATCACTGCAAGACAAGACTTGGGGGAATAGGGCTGACCGATGGGGTGAGTGTTGTGATTGGCATAACTGGGCAGGGAACATAATGACTAAGCTCATTTATAAAACACACCCAGAGCTGTAAAACATTAGCCCAATGTAACAAACCTCACCAGTTTAAATTGCAACATAATTTTGCAACTTAAAAATGATGTATGCATAGATCAACATTAGTTTGAGTGTGCAATATTTAACCTACTTAAATCTGACTAAACACAATTAAATGGGACACATTATTCCCCTGTCTCTGTGCTTCGACAAACAAAAGTAATCTAAACTCTGCTTAAATGTTAGTTCTTGATGTCTGGCAATTCTACCCTGTTATCTTCCTCTAAACAGTTTAGTTTCAGCTCTTCTTTTTTCCACTGATTACACTCCAAGAGCTGTTACCTCAGACCTTCAGACATAGCAAAGTCAGCATATAAACTAACTGCAAGTGGAATCTGTGAATTACAATTGCTCAGACACAATTGCGCCATTAGTGAATGTTTAGAAGATCCCACGGGGCAACAAACCACACACAGCGTCGCTCGCACATGCACAACAGTCCCGCACACAAACGCACACTCGATTTGTTTATCCTTCCATGCAAAACCAGACACGGTGCCTTGCAAGCCCTTAATCAAACACAAGTAGACCCCTCCCTCTCATGAGCACTGACCTAGCGCTGAACCGTTCATTATCTGCTTCTCAATGCAACTGGTAGGTTGAGGAGTGCTTCCTTGACAGATGCATACTCTGACCCATTGGTCAATGGAAAAAAGAAAATATCTGCTTGAAATGCAGGAAATAAAATAATAAGATTAACATGTGGGGTGGGAGGTTGGGTAGGCACAAATGAAAAACCCAGAAATTAGATTTTGGTATCCTTGTAACAGCCTCACTAATTCATTACATGTTTGGTGAGGGGAGAGAGTTATATTAAGGATTAAGCCGTGGGTATAGCGGTCACTTGGCAGCTTTGTTAAACTTTAAGTCACCCACTAACTACGCCCATCAGCCCTGACCCCTCCTCTTCCCCTGGGGTTGGTGGGGTCTTATCTCCAGTTGATGTGGGCTACTCTGGCTTCACACAAAGCCTCATGTTGACATTCCAGAGGACCAAGCCTTATGCAAACACACCAGGCCCCACCAGATGGCTAGGCGAGGGAGGACAGGGATAGAACGAAGGACGCAGAGGAGGACGAGGAAGGACAGGAAGAAACAGAAGGAGCAGAAAGAAAATTGCTTTTACCACAAAATGTCATGCTACCCTAGCAATTCATCTCGGTCTGTCACACTGCCAGATGTCCTTCTATCCTCTGACAAATCTGTCAAACATTTATTGAGCTGATATTCGTCTGTCACATTGGGTTTAATGCTCTAGTTAAGAAAAGGTGTTCTCTTTGTGTCCTCCAGCTACTGCCCCGTCTCCCTAAAGTCAGTCAAAGCTAATATTTGAGGGTCACTGGGTTAATCTTGAGGGCATTAGGAAACCATGGAGCAAAAACCCCTCCAAATGAAAAACTCATTTAGGGCTTTGGCTGAGCGTGGAGGGTCCTGTTTATCGGAGGAGGGCAAGAAAGTGTCACTGCTCCATGAGTCCTTGGGGCATTTGTGTAGGGGGGGGAAACAACATCAGAATACATTCTCATTGCAGTAAATTCATGACAGGAAACCTGTGCTGCAAACTAACAGTATGAGTTTTTATTTTGGCCCCCGAAAGTTATGCAAAACTATGCAATCACATGTTTCATACATTTTAAATGTTAATATCAATCGATTAGGCAACTGTGCAGCATATAAAGAGGATTCATGGATTGTGCAATACAGTATAATCACTTTTATAGGCTCAATTTAATCTTTAAAATCTAAATTCATGCTGGAGCAAAAACACCAATAATGAAGGCTTTACAGAGAGTTGTCTGTTATTATTCAGTTTGCCTTTACATTGTCACTTACTGATGACTGAGGTCATAGGTAACCCATCTATTTATTTGCCCCTACATCATTATCAATACGTAAACAGAACTGATAATGAGACTCTTAAAAGAGCTAGCTTTGTTAGGGCCCATAGATAAAGTGTATTTGTCTAACATAAATGCAATGGCAGCTCAGAGGGAGTTTACCCCTCCCTGCTGCCTGCCTGTGTGTGCCATCAGCCTACAGCACAATAGACAGTCGTTCTGATAAAAGTGTGCAATAGCCAGTGCTGATATCCCTGCCTCCTCCTCCTACAATCCTCCAGGGCTGTAGCTGCTTTATCCCCCTTATTCTATGGAAAAAGAGGAATGTTTTCTGACTGACTTTTTCCTCCAGTACCTTTTCAGGTTCCGGAGACATGAGAGGACATGTCTATTGAAGGAAGACTTGTGACTGGTGTGTGTGTGTGTGTGTGTGTGTGTGTGTGTGTGTGTGTGTGTGTGTGTATATGTTTATTCAGAACAAGTTCAAACCTGGTAATAGAAGGGATCAAGAAATATGTTCCTTTTTTAACTTAATACTCACCTTGCCAAGAACTATTGTTGCTCTCATTTTTGCTGGTTTGAGTGCATTTTCTAAAGCATAGACGTTTGATTTCCAGATTGTTTGCTACTATCCACTCAACAATTATTTCACAGCATGTTCTAACCTTCAGTGTATCCTTCTATCGGTTTATCCATCACTTTGGTCCATGCTTAAATATCTCAACAACTATTGGATGGATTGTACAGACATTCATGGTGCCCAGGGCATGAACCCCACTGACGGGGAAGTCAGGTCAAACTTCTTACGAATCTAGTAAAATATCTCAACATTTACTAGATAGACTGCAACAACATTTTGTACAGACTTTCATGGTACCCTGATAATGTATTCTAAAAAAATAAAAATTGGTGAACCCCTGACTTTTCCCCTAGACATGTATGCTTTTGATTAAGATGTCTTGACAACAGTACTGTTTGGATGGATTGCTATGAAATTTGTTGGCTTCCATGTTCCCCACAGGATGAATTGCAATAGCAATAGCTATGAATGCTGTGATGCTGTACATTGGAGATTTGTTGCACAAATGTCTGTCGTAGCATCCGCCCCATTCAAATAAACATGAAATGAAATGAAAAAAAACGGTGATACTTTTTTTGATACTACTCACTTTGATATTTTAATTTGTGCAGAACTTTTGTTTTTGTTCAAATACCTTCAAGATGAATGACATTCCCATCAACCCCTATGTGATGATTTGATGATGATGATGATTATATTTCTATTTACGTGTCATGCTACTAAGTGGCCCATCTCACACGGAATTACACGACACCAATACAACAGTAACTAATTCAACAGCTTACGGTCCAAAGTCCACACACAACATACTCTACTTTGCACAAAACAAAGAATAAATAAAACATATTACAGCAGCCACAACATAAATATACTTGTGTTTGGTGCCAAATAACAGATTGTACCATGCTAACACATTAAACTAAGATGGTGAACGTGGTAATCATTACACCTGCTGAACATTAGCATGTTAGCATTTTTACTGTGAGCATTTTAGAATGCTGACATTAGCATTTCGTTTAAAGCCACCACTGCCTAAGTGCAGCCTCACAGAGCTGCTAGTATGACTGTAGACTTGTTAACTCTATACCTCTTGTTACATGTACCTGCAACAGTAATACTTATAATACATACTGATGTGAATTATATCATAACTGGCTTCCAAAGCTTTCCCTAATGCCATGACCTATTGGCTCTATCTTTGTCTATGTTGTGAGAAAATTCTTACTACATGATTGATAAGCAACCACCATTACTATATACGACCACATCTACGGCTGCCACTATCAATCACACTCGCTCATAGATTAACTTTAATTTACTTACATCAAATCAGATAAATCAAATACCCACTATGTTGAATTAAATCAGTTCTGATAAGAGAAAAAAGGGGAAATCAATCAGCTAATCAGAGCACCTATTAGTCTGGCAGGAGGCTAACAAAGACCCTTTGTCTGATCAAAGTCAGACAGCTCGAGACACAGAGCCACACTATCATGACAAGGATGAGATCCCTGTTCATTAACAAAATTGCTTTGGCCAGTGGCATGAATTCGGTATCTAACTTGATCACATTTATTCTGTGTTTTTGCTGAGCTTAGCAGTGTTGCATGAAGTATTGCTCTATCTCAGGTCAACTGAAGTAGGTGAGTTTTTATGTAAAATTATGGCTCCTATAAGAATAAATAAATCGTTTTGATTCCCAACTCATCAAATAGGGACGCTGGGTCCTGAAAGAGATGCCTTGTGCATCAGTACCGTGAAAAAGCCCAAATCCAATGAGCATGTTCCAACATTTTTTTAAAAAGTAGCACATCTTAAATTTCCAAGTGGAGGACAAAATTCTCACATTTTACTTGTTATTTGGCTCACATCACAATAAAAATAAGCTTGGCTGTGACAGAGCTTTAGCATTTAACGACCTGGGAATGAGAACAGTCTGGAATAAACCTTCTGAAATACAGAAAATATTGTCATCTATCCACTTACCGAGCCCAGAGTCGTCCAGTCTCTCTGAATTAATTGCAGATATGGTGGAAAATCCCTCTCCTCACATAAGTAAAGATTTAAAGCATACAAGAAAAATTATTTCTTCTAAAATGCACTGAGCACTTTGTAATGCCAGCTAATCCTCTCTGCCCCTATACAGTAAGAAAGATTATTTAGCGCCGAGGAATGCAGTTTAATGATAACACGTTTATCCAACTTAGAAAAATAAAACAAGCCAGTTATCTCTGCCATTCACAGCAAAAATGTACAACTTCATACTTAACATCCAACTAAGTCAGAGATAAGGACAATAATATATTTTTTTCATCTTTTATTTCGCAAATGTGGCATGAACACTTGCAAAAGAACATCTTAAAGTTGGTCCAGTAGAAAAAGACAAAAAACACTTGAATGATTTAATACTTTGTTTTTCAGCTTTCAATTCTGTCAAGTAAATTTGGAGTCTATACTTTGTCTAAGTGAGGGAGTGGATTGCTCGTAGGTATTTCCAAAATCTTTTTCTGTCAATCATATATAAATATCTAGAAATCAATCTCGTTTCCTAAAGCAAAGCTAAGAAAGAGTAAAATGACCGGATAGAAATTGCATCAACATCTACATAAGAAAGGGATTAGCTGACTATAAAATGTACAGTTTTTTTTAAATTTAACTTAATATTCACATTTGTATATAAAACTTACAAAACCTGGATCTTTCAAACAAACTAAAAATAGCTTTCTTTTCTGTTACTGCTGAAAGATCATTTTAAATTACCATACATTTAATGGATTATTTATGTATTATCAGCATCATTAATGTAATCATCTCTGCCATATTGTTTTTGTTCTTTTTTACAGACTTTTTTGATTCATTTCAAAAAAACACAAGTCAATAAATTAACATGCTACCTCAGTCCCTGAAAGCCAATACTCAACTGTGTTACTGAGTGAGAGTAAAACAGGTGTTTGTGTATATTAAAGTGTGTCTCCATGTCTGTATGTGTGAGTTTGTGAGTGCGTGCGTGCGTGTGTGTGTGTGTGTGTGTGTGTGTGTGTGTGTGTGTGTGTGTGTGTGTGTGTGTGTGTGTGTGTGTGAAGAGAAATATAGGACACATAACCTGTTAGAATACCTGCCTCAAATTCAAAGTAGGGTGGGGATGGTTGGGGTTATTTCGGAGTCCATACAAAAAATAATTCATTGTAAATATATAATATATATTTATACATTTTTGAATATATTTACAAATATACCCAGCACTATACATTATACTGTGTATTTTTCACTCTCCAGAATAATTGGGAAGGTTTATCAAGAGAACTGAAAAAGAAATGCATCAATATTACAAAATAAACAGGAGAGCAGTTTCTATATGTGCTCTCCTTCTATTCCTCTGTTTTGTTAGTTGAAGCTGTGTCTCTCAGTCCTTTTCCTATTCGTCATCCTCTTCTAGTCCCTTGTTTTTTAAGTTCAAATCAGTCCATACATTCCTCCAGGAGCAAATTACAGTCTTGGAATGTCAGCCACTGGAATGGCATCACCAAACAAGTAACGTAGTTGATTGTATAAAAAAACAAAAAATAATAATAATAATAATCCGGGTACAAACATGAGAACCAAACTGAAGAGTCTGTTTGTTTATCTGAAGCGGGAGAAGGAAAAGTCTCAAAAAAACTGCTTCTAGGGTCCTTATCCTCTTCTTTAAGACCTCATGTAGTGTGTGTGTGCATGGCAGTATGAGTGTGTGACAGCAGCGCTGCCACCAGCCCAGTCCCATCTGGGTCCATTAGTCCACTGGGAACCAGAGGGGTGATGGGGGGGCAGGAGGTTAGGAGGATTTCGGGCTGTGCTACGTGTGTTTTGTTACGTCGAGGGGTAAGACTGGGGCAGGTCAAGCTGGGGAAGAGAGGCTGGGTGGGGGGCTCATGTTTTGACGTTTCCATTGATGTGCTGGTACTTGGGGAGGCAGGGCTCGTCTGGTAAGGGATCGTGGGAAAACACAGAGTCGTCACCGGAGGAGCAGGAGCTGCGAGTGTCGGGGAAGCTAGGGGAATACTGCTCTGCTGGGGCGCACAGGTCCAGATACTCCTGTAGACACAGACACAGGGGAAAGAGGGTTAGGTGAGATAATTTACACTCAGACACATGCTCATATGTTACAAAGGGGAAAGACACTAGACCTAGAGCAAACAGCGAAGAGAACATAAATATAGTGCTGAAACCCAGTCAACAAGACAAGGGGGCTTTCCAGAGGAGGGGGAGAGAGGTGGAGAAGAAGAGTATTAACTTCATTGTAATATTTATCTAAACTATACCAAATCACCCTGGGATGATTTATGAAACAGAACAGAAAAGATCATCTTAAACTGGATACTGTATGAAAAAATTTGCAGGAATAATACATAGTAAATTGAATGTTGGACTGCGGGCTGATCCAGCGGAGCTTGAAGATAGCAGGGTCGGCCTAGTTGCGGTTTTGGTCCACTACAAAATGGTTTAATGTGGTTGGGATGTTGGGGAAAAGAGGATACGTTTAGACCAGAGAACTGGGGCAGAGATGTGTAATTCCAGCCTGCACAGCATCCCTTCACATTAGTTCAGTCCAAACTAATCGGACATCTGAAACACCCAATATAAACACTGTAAAATGGCTAGAAAAAAATCAAGAAACTGGCACGCAATGCTCAAAAAAATGAAGATGAAGGAAAATGCAAACCCCAAGAAATCCTGTTATTAATTTTGCCTCGGCCCAGTGTTGGGAAGTTGTTTTGGTCTTTTCCCCCCTCCTGCTTGTCTTTCATGGCTGTTATTGGGACTAGTTGTGAGGAGGAAGAGTTCTTGGGGTTTTCTAGAAAATGAGTGCTGGCTTCCATTTTCCCAGCTCAACACGAGAAGGCTCACATTACTAAAGACCTCCACATCTGCCAGCGGTTTGGGGCAGAGGGAAAGGAGGAGGGGGAAAGAAGGCAAGAAAAAGGCGCTTTATTACATTTCAAAAGTTCAAACTTAAAATTGGGCTTTTTTGGCATAAATTCATGAAGTTCCAGCTCCAAGAGCAGACAAGTCTTGACAGCTTTCCATCGGCGGCCTCTTTTCAGGTCGGCACTCGGATATCACGTAAGACAGGAAGGGGAATGGAAAGAAATGCAGGCCATTGGAGGGAGCAAGGCATGAATGTGATGATTGGGCAACTTCACTGGGCCGTAGCAGCCATGTTGGGCCTGGATCAAATCATCCGGCCATTTTTTCGTTCACCATTTAGGCCTTGTGTCAGCAACGTGGCTGCTAATGCTCCTAAAGCTTTCAGCAACATTCTGCTGAAACCTGTGTGCACTGGCAAGAGCGTGATTTAGTTTGGACTGAGAAACATGGTACTGTGTGTAGGAATTTATCATATTATTTTATTTTAATGTTATGAAATGCCGGACTCCTATTTGCCAGGAAATGTTAGGGTTTCTGTACAATTTCTGTCCACCCTCAATCTAGTGAACTTTATAGAATAAGAATGTGTGTGAAGAAAAAGCAGAGCTGCACTCACCTCGTTGGTGTTGAGGGTGAGGATGCGATCCAGATCCTCTACTAGCTGCTTGAAGGTAGGTCTGTGGGATGAGATGGCATGCCAGCAGTCTTTCATCATCATGTACCTAAGAGAGAAAAAAAATAGTACCTGTTTACTCAGAGAGAAGACTGGATTAAGGGAGAGAGAACAGAGTAATTCAGGGAAGTGTTGCAGGCATTATTTAGCCTGTCTAAACTCAAGCTGTGCCACTCCTCATCTACCTTGTATTCAAGTTTCAAAATGTGCCAGCTGAATGATTTATGCCTCTGGACTCCATGTCGAGGAATAAATCAAAACAACAGGTGTTCTCTGACACCATCTCATTTCGAAACTTATTTTGGTCTGCCATCCATAACAGAGACACTTTTGATGGCCTGCTGCTGATCACAAACATGCCTCAGTATTTTGCATTTTTTAAATACTATAATGTGTGTGTGTCATGCACTGCCATTGTGTCTATCTCTGCTTTGTTCACTATCAACCCTCTCAGTGTGGCACCCTAGCAGAACTGTGCCATTGTCCACTGACTGCAGAGGAGTAATTGTGAATGAGGACACTGATAGCAGCCAGTCACAGCTGTGAAAAAGCCCGACAGAGTGGACACAGAGCCTCGGAGTCATGGATCTGATAAAGACTGGGATGGCATTAAGAGTTGGGTGTTAAGAGCTAGTGTGTATTTGGGAGACGGTGTGGTTAGGGTGGATGTAAATTTGGAAGGAAAAAAAGCAAAACTAAGACTCTTACAGCTCATTGGTGCAGTTGCCAGGCTTGTCCATGCGATGTCCCTCTTTGAGCAACTTGAAGAGCTCTTCAACAGGGATACCAGGGTAGGGGGAGCCCCCTAGGGTGAAGATCTCCCACATCAGCACCCCAAATGACCAGCTGGTAAGACAAAAAAAAACAAAAACACAGATATATATTTTAAATAACATTAGGCCCATTGAGTGCCACTTTCTTTTAACCTACAGATAATTTACATAGAGTTACTTGGATAAAGTTTGGAAACAACTTCAACAGTGTGACCGCAGTGGTGTCAATGCCCTCTTTCTGCCATCCGGTGGCTTGTGGCGCGAACTCGCTCCCAGTGCCACTCTGGCACTGATCTCAATGATGGCTTTTGTGCCGGTCACACAGGCTGGCATTGTCCAGTCACACCACACCAAAACAAACAGTGGACCACCCACAGCAGACAAAAGAGGAGGGAGAGGCCCAGAGATGGCTAGTGACTATTAACTATTAACTACTTCCTCCTTACTCGTTAAATATCAGTGATTCCATGCTGCTGATTTCCGTCACTGTCACGCTGCATGTTTATATGTGAGAGTATGGATCCACGGTGTCTCAAATGAATCATTCTTGCACTGACAGCATGCTTGATTCATGTCCACACAAAGGCTGTATTATAACATGCAGACACGCTTACAAACGCTAATCTGTGCGTACGCATTGGGCAGCCACAGGCCATGTTATTGGTCCAACCAGGCAAAAAGGCATGGACAGGCAGGTTGGGGCGTTAATCAGCTCCTCCATCTGTTTACACAACCAGCCCTGGGTTTGTTCTCTCCTCTATCACTGCGTTGTATCTCTCATCTCACTTGTTGACACACTCATCCCCTTATTGTGCTACTTTGTAACCGTCTCTCAGTCCACCTGCAACCAACCTTGACTCACCAAATAAACAAACCAACATGCTTCGGGTCACTTTACCTGACCTGGCATCCGGCCGTATAGTGCAATTATGTATTCCAGCCAACTGCTTAAACTACTGATCAGTATAAAATGGACTCTGTATTAGAATGGTTCATATTCTGGAATCGCATTCAAATCTCATTACATTCATATCTCAAGCAGTTAGGTTGTACGTTCTCAGTATCGACTGAAAGCAACATGAATACAAATGTCAGAAAACCAGTCAATACATGTACATACTTCAGTGGATCTGATCCAAATATGAAGATTCAAGACTCTGAAACGTTGTATAGGAACTAGAGCTAATGATCCGGCCGCCCACAGTTTGCCTCCACCAATGATATCATCTTTCTGAGCTTGAACCACAACTCTACCTAAGCCAGCCAGAGTTGAGTCCCCTGGGCCCATTTGTCAAAACAGCAAGTGGCGAGTTTCATTGGAATTCATGTATTCATTTAATCTGATGTCATGTATGGATCGCCCTACGCTTCTGGTGATGTTTGAGTGTGAGCCCACTGCCCTCCACCTCCCCAACGCCTCTCCTCATCTTCCTTCTCCCTTCATGCGCTATGTGAAAAAGCCAATTACTAAAAGTGAGTGATGAAACATAATTAGCAGTGAGCTGAGAGAAAGGACTACAGTAGCCACTTCATGCCTGCACCCCCACATGTAGCCCCCTGTACTCCCCCAGGTTATTGATTGGTGCTGCGCCATGGAACATGAAGGGCATAATGTGTATGTACACATTTTATTTACACACACACACACACACACACACACACACACACACACACAAACATGGACAGTAGAGGGATCCTCTATCCAAGTGCTTAACTGGATGAGCGCTATGTTTAGTGTGCTACTGGTGTATGACTCATACACACACACACACACACACACACACAAAATCTCCTTTCCCAGGGGTCAGCATGCAAGGCATTTATCTAATTGCCACATACACTTTCTGCCGCCAGTGTCTGGAGCAGAAACTTCAAACAACGTTGTCAGAACGCATAAGACTCAAACACCAAAAAGAGAGGGACGCTCTTCCTTTGTTCTGTTTTTAGAATGAGTACTCTTGAACTTAAAAAGAGAGCGAGAGACAGAGACGGGTCAGGAATTCACATACCAGATGAATAAAAATAAGAACGGTGAAAGGAGGAGGAGGGGGGGGGATTATTTTGATCATGGAACAGCTCCAAAACGATGAGCCACATGTTCAAAGTGTTGCTGAATGAGAAGAGGAGAGTGAAGAGGGGGATGGCAGGGGGTTAAAGGAGGAGGGTGTAGGAGGATGAGGCCCGCACTGGAGGGCTGCAGTATTGTTGCGTTTAGACATGTGTGGAGGCCCAAAAGGAGGGGAGACTTCCGAGCCGAGCTGGAGGAGCGAGGGGTGAGTCGATGGGGGAGGAGGCGCTGGTGGGCCATGGGCTTGTTCCAGGGCCCTTTGAAGCCGGTCAGATTAGTAACACGGCATTGGCTACAAGTCTAGCGTGAAATCCTCACTTTTGCCACAGACTGGCCAGTGCTGGCCCCCTATAGGCAGCCACCCCCCACCTAACAATCACCAGCGCTGCACCAAAAAAACCTCACCCACTCCCTGAAAAACAACTCTCTGAATCTGACTGCAGGCTACAAGCAAACAGCTTGGCTTCAAATTAAATCTTAAAAACAGCAGTGATTGTGTTTTACTGTATGATAAGGTTTAATTGCATCACTGATGTGTGTAAATGGATTGTGGTTGTGGGACATATAAACAGTTTGTCATATACTTACACATCACTCTGGTGTGTGTAGACCCGGTCAAACAGCGCCTCTGGAGCCATCCATTTTACCGGGAGGCGACCCTGGGGGACACAAACAGGTAAGAGGTCAAACTAAATCTACACACAACCCTTAATTTTTGGCCTGATAAGCATGTTTGAATTCATTCACTGCTGGGAGATCTCATTACTCCTGAAAAAGGCCGATACGTGAAAGCAGCCTGGGGAATAAGGCACTAGAGCGACTGTCTGGGAGGAGGATTTCCCAGAGGAACGTTTACATTGTTAAAGCAATAGAGCTGATAAACAGGGTCACAGATGAAGGAGAGAGTTTATCTCTTTGTGCCATTAAAACAGTGTTCTGCTAAGCATAGCTGACAAGGCGGCATTGGTCAATATCTGTGTGGCAGGCTAATGGCAAGAATAATCTCATCAGACACTTTGAATTACTAAATGGAGGGAGAACACCTAAATAAGTCCTTATAAAACAGATTTTTCAGCATCCTTAAATACTAATGGGGACAAGCTTACTACTACCAACATCAGTAATATGCAAGGAAAATGATAAGAAACACATAATATATGTTTGTAAAAAAATTGTATTGTAGGTGTTTATTACATAAAGACTCTTTGTGTGCACCTACAATACATTTTAACAGGATAATATGACAGATATTAAACAATAATAAGGCCACTGTAAAAATGTTCCGCACCAATCATATTGAAGAAAAAATAAAACAAATGTGTCTCTACAATGATGGCTCTGTCTAGATTAGTTTGACGTAAGTGCTCATCATTGTCGTGCTGTCGTTGTCCTAATCACCATTGCCATCAACATCATTGCATATTGTTTTGTTGTTGTTGTCAGCTAGTTCTCAGCATGATTGTGCATGCGATGAAAAGCCATCCATGCATACTAAATGAGGATGTGCAGGCAATGCTGCTCTGTGGTGGGAAAGAAAAGACACCACTGGGCCACTATGGAAATGTCAATTATGTTTAAGCCGCTCCCCTCTCACTTTGTCTCGCTTTCTGGCTAATTGTATAAGTGTCTTTGGAACTAAAGGAACAAGAGAATGAAGGATAAACAAGGCAGAGTCTCCAGAAGCACTACATTCACAGGCTGCCTGGGAACCTGCAGCTTCTGCCAAGACACCAGCCGAGGGAAAGAGTGGAATAGAAAGATGAGGGAAGGGAAGGGAATTAGAAAAAAGAGAGGGACGAATGGACTGATCGAGATCAGTCCATTCGTTTTCATTCATTTTTTCACTGCGGCTCTCAAATAAATTCCACTCCCTCAATGTGTGCCGCGCAGGTTGAGGACTCACATTGGTCGTCTTTTTATAGTAGTCGATGTTATGGACGTCCCTGGCCAGGCCGAAGTCAGCGATCTTCATGAAGTTGCTTTCTGTGACCAGGACGTTCCTGGCTGCCAGGTCTCTGTGTATACACTGGGATGGAGAGAGTGAGAAATGAGAGGGGAGGGAGAAAAGAAGAAGGGAAAAGAGGGGAGGTCAGAGTGGAAAAAGTGAGGGGAAGAGAAGAATAAGACAGTTACCTCATGCCAAAAATAAATCAACTTTCAAACTGGTATATACTTAATTTGGAATGGTGTTAAGATGTTTGTGGTGCATGTAATCATCCAGAAATCTCCTGCACAGAGGTAGCACTTGACTGCATAACATGACGCCAAAATGACTGCACCAACATGAGCATGTCTGGATAAGTAAGGATTCCTCACATACTTTAGCACATATATGGTCCAAGTCGTTTCTGTGCATCAGCGCGCATGTGCAAGCATGTACACATGTGTGTGTGTGTGTGTGTGTGTGTGTATGTGTGTGCGTGAGAGAGACAGTAAGCTCTGTCACATTCCAACAGTGAGAGGGAGCGTGAGGCTACGTTTGGCTAACATGGCCATACCCCCATTGTGAAAACCTCGCAGTTCTTCTCCACAGAGGGGCTTTTGTCATGGTATGAGAGACAATGCAGGGATTGGGCAGGGGGGGTCAGAGAAGTGTTTTTAGGAGACAATATTCCCACAGTGACGCGCAAGCTTTCCTACGTAAAACCTTCCCGGATACAGAACATCATATGCTGTGTACTGGCACAGTGATCTATCAAGGCCGCCAGCAGGAGACTGATGTGAGAACAGGACATTTTGTGTGTGTGTGTGTGTGTGTGTGTGTGTGTGTGTGTGTGTGTGTGTGTGTGTGTGTGTGTGTGTGTGTGTGTGTGTTTGTGTGTCCTACCTTCTGTGATGCTAGATACTCCATGCCCCGTGCCACCTGATAAGTGCAGGAGACCAGATCTTTGAAAGTAAGCTGTTCGTCTGAGACACGGGCGATGTCATAGGAGTACTCCATGCCAGGCGGCCGGCGGGCTCGGAGGTACTCTCTGAGGTTGCCTTTGGAGGCGTACTCCACTATCACATAGAGGGGGCCTGCAGCGGAGAGAAAAGACCCACATTACCTCTTGAAGATGGCCATAAATTATTCCCTTTGAGAGAAAGTGGCACTGAACAAAATTCAGAGAGATTATTTAATGGAATACGGTACATAAGGAAGTATGAAGGTTTGAAGGTTAAGACTTGAAATTTGATGCTGGATTCTGTTCCAAAACACAAGGAAGTCTGTATGGAAAACACCTTCTAAATGGCCAGACTGTCCTGTGCTGCATCCCAGCATTTATGTACATTTCTAAAACTCAAATTTAATCCACCATCATTTTCTGCAGTGATTGAAAATGTGTGCTTTAGGTGTGAAAAAATATTATATCTTTTCAATTTCCCCACAATCAAGGCTCCACTGATTTGAGAGAAAAAAAACGTTCTTAGAGTGCTCAGCTTTATCCAATCTTCACATCCAATTAAAATCCAACGTGACATACAAATGGCTTCTACCTCCACCTTTTCCTACACTACCTGTCTGATGTGGTGTGATGAATCATGTTATGACTTTGTTTGAAGTGTGCAGCAACCTTTAGTACATTATACACAAAGTTAACAAGGCTGATCACTGAATACTGCATCAACAAATGATACAATATTCTAAGTATGTATATTCCTTTCCTAATGTACTTCATGATGTGATATGTTGTGTCCAGTCCTACTCACCGTCTTGTGTACAGGCCCCCAAAAGATTAATGATGTTCTTATGTTTGCCAATCATCTTCATCATTTCCATCTCTGACACCAGGTCAGACAGGTCTTTCTCAGTGGCGTCATCTAAGAACAGAAGAAGTTGGATTGTCGGTTGTCAGGGAAAACTCAGCAAAACAAACATACCCTAGTCCCGCCTTCGCTTTACCCTTTGACTCAGTAGCTGCCCTGTGAGACAACACCTTGTTTTGTAGGTGCTTCTGATTAAGTGCGGCTGACGGACAATGTGGGCTTAAGTTACTGCAGCGAGGGAAGCTCCTCACACAGACTACAGAGGCATCCTTTCAGTGCCAGGGGGAGGGAGGAGGAGGAATTAAAGACGTTCAATCTGGATTCATTATCTGCTGCACAGGCTCCATTTTCATGGGACTGATTGAGCCAGTAGAGGTATCCAGACAGTCAGAATGACATTGCCTGCATTCCTCTGCACCATTACCTTACATGGAGTCATTTTAAACAGCAGATTCCCATTGTTGGTCCAATAGCCTGCTGCTTTACCTAATCTAACAACCCCCCACCCCTAACCCCAAACCAACTCAGTGCCCCCTACTGCTGCTTTCATTAATCATATGCTAGTGTGACTTGCCTCTTTGTGTAGGTGCTGACTGAGCTCCAGCCAGCTGCTGCTCTGAGGTCAGGTAATTGACCGCCCCTAACCCTTACCTGAACAACCCGCCTCCCCCTAGCCGTCACTCAGCAACCACCAATAACGAATAATAACGAAAGCCCCAGGCTCCGCCTTGCACCTTTGCTGAACCCTCACTGGAGCATAAATCACCTATAAAATGCACTCAGGTTGCCCACAAGACATAATGAAGCAGTGTACGTCTTATCCCAGTGGTCTGAGTTAAGTCAGACGTTTACCATTACAACCCCACTGTGATTGTGCAGCGGCAGGAGACTATCACTTACCTTTCAGCATCTTGACAGCGACAGTTACAGCCTCCTTGGGTTTGTCCTTATCGATGCCCAGGGCCTCTGCCATTACAACTTGACCGAAGCAGCCTTCACCTAAGGGCTTGCCCAGGGTCAACCTGCAGCCACCAGACAGCAGACACAAAAAGGGAAACAAGAAAAACAGACAGAAAACTATTTAGCTGCTGAAACACAAACTGAAACTCATCAACTTGACCTGACAGTGGCATCGATTCGCTCCCTGTGCAGAAATAAACAGGTTAGTTAGAGCGAGAGAGGTAATGAAACCAGGCACCATGCCAGTTTCTCAACCTCACCCTTTGAATTTTCTTTTACTAGATCACTCTCTCTGTTTCAATCAGATTGTGTCTGTGTGAGTGCTTTATTGGCGTGGTGACTGAAGCCCGTGCCAGGGCAGTAGGTAGGAAGGCAGACATGGCAACGATAATCACCTGATAAAGCCAGGGAGAGGCACTCATTTCTAAACTGTTTACCCTGCCTTGGCATGTTCCAATATACACTCTTTACAAGTCATTACACAGGGCTTAGCTTAGCTCTGACACATTAGCCTGTGACGGATGGAATGCTAGTGGGCCTGACTACAATACCAGATGGAAATGTAAGTACTATTCAATTGTAAGCCACGTCACAATCGATGGTGTTTTAAACTGTATGTCCAAACTATATTACACTGATTCATATAGTGAGGAGGAGACATACAGACACACACTCTTTCACAACTATCCATCAGAGCCTCAGCATCTATCTGACCCCTGAACGAGCTGTGTACCTTGGTGCTTTTTCATTTGATTGACAGCTGTAGCCCCACCCCTAAGGCTCAGTATCCTGGCTATGTAAACACTCACACTGCATGCCGCAAAGCCAAGAGCCCGTGGTCAGCGCCCTGCCGTAGTAACACAATCCCCTATCTGTCCACACACTCACCACGCTCAATGGCAACCATTCTGTCCATCCAGCCACACATAATCAATGTTATTTTTCCTCCACGCAAACCGCAAACGTTAGCATTCCTCAGTTTTCTGCAATTCCAACATGATCCCTCAGGCGCTGGGATGGCAGGCGAGGAATAAAGACCCAAACAGAGAGGCACACAGAGATTTATTCAGACTAGACAAAACATGCCATTTGGTGGGTTCATCAATTAGAATCTACTTTTCAAATCAACTTTTCCCCAGAATGCCATTCTGCATGCACACAAGAGAGTCTAGGTTTACATCAGAAATGTTTTTCACTAATGTGATAGTAGAATTTATGATCAAGCAACTTTTTTTTTAACAGACGACAGGCCTTCGTGTCCATGGTTTGGGATTTTCCCTCTTTTATTTCAAAACCAAAGGCCTCAAGTAGGTATTAAACTACTCTATCCTTTGCTGTCCTATTAAATCCACCCGAAAGCTTATCACCGGTCGCAGCAACTGTGTGACAAATCCAAACATCAGCGGTGCTAATTCCTCTGGTATGAAACTGAGCAAACACTCTTAGCCCAGACATGCAGATGAAAGCTGCGAGTGCTAACCAGTAATTAGCACCGCTTCATTCCTTAGCATCAGAAGCATGTGTGTGAGTGAGAGTGTGACGCAGCAGCAGTTGTAATGAAGAGGCATGGGGCAGGGTGCCAAGTTCAGGTCATTTTACTACAGCACCAACAGATGAATCAGTAGCCTACCTATTTATCTCAGACACCACAACCATTATTCAGCAGTTAGTCATTATTGTTAATGTCACTCTTTACCTAGAACAATAGTAATCTGATCATTTAACAGCCCAGATACAATCACACAGATGCTCATTATGTAGGTGTTATCGGCTACTGTAGTGAGTCCTGTTAGCCAAAGATAGTTGTATTTGCATTGAGGACAATCACAAAAAGGTGTAGCGCTGAAACTTATCATGCATACTGTCAAACAGGAACCATATACAGGCCTTGAATACTGAGTGTTATTATGAATACCCCTATTGGATAAAAGTGGCACTGCAAAACAGATCTGCATTTTGAAGGTTTTTTAATGCTTTATGCAGCAGCTGAATCTGATTTACATAATGATGTATTTAACGTTTTGTAAAAGGGTAAAACATTGCAATTAGGACTAGGTCATAATTACTGTTTTAAATGCCAAACAACAATTTTAATAAAACCAGCAGAGTCCCAAATTAGAATTTTCTTAAAAAAAATAAAATCTGCCATATAGTTTCACTTGTTTTTGATGCAAAATAACAAGTGATCAAGTGCATGAGAAACAGACAGCCTCACCTGTCTCGGGAAAACTCCCAGCGTGGATCCTGGGGAAGGTCATACTCAGGGATCGGATCATCGTGCGCAGAGCTCCGCCGCGTTGTGATGCGTACCAGCGGCGTACTGGAGTTCATGGAAGAGCTTGAGTCTGCCGACACCTAAAGGAGGAGAAAGATTGGCTGATCACCGGAGTCTGGGTTCATAGATCAGATAAAGCTCTAAGGCATCACTAGAGGAGTCGGAGTAAATGTGCATATGCGTAATTGACTGTGGTACTTTTATTGAAATGAGCAGGAATGTTGGTAAAATATGACACATTAATATGAATATATTCTTAATTTCCACGGTTAATGCTTTAACATTACAGTAGAGTCTGTCTCTGGCCCACAGATTACATTTCAATGATCATTAAGAAGTGAGCAACAACAGTAATTTTGATGAATGTGTGTGGATCATTCAGCCTCGCCACTGTCCCCGGGGCTCATCTCTCCTCGCTGCACCTTAACCTTACCTTGACACAGGAATCAGTCTCTCCGCAGAATGTAATCCAACACTTTTTGTACCTTTTGGTTTCCCTTGAGGGAAAAGCATGGCTCACACAGAGAAAAAAAAACTCTGGCTGTAGTTTCAGGCAGCGGTGCTAACTTTGTTTAAAATACCACAACAGTATATAGTATGGCGTGTGGAGTTCTATTAATTATTAATTCATTAATAATTATTTAAGTATTTAAAAAAGTGTATCATCCATGCAACTTTTATATTTTTCAGCATTAGCCTCCTATATATCTATTTATGTAAAGTTTGTTGTCTGACATTGTATTTCTGCAGTGTATGTTTTTCTCCTCTAGGGGTGTTAAATGCCTTTAGAACTCTTTATCTACTTTCTGTTACCTGGCGGCGCAGAGGGATCTGCTTGCTCAATTTGTGGACTGCCGGCTGGCCCCCAAAGTCGGGTTTCTTTGCGGTGTTCCTCATGCGGCACACCACTACGATGCCCACCATGCAGGCGATGAGGAAGACGCCCGCGCAGTATATCGCAATCTCCACATAGTCTGGGGAAATGGGCCCTGGGGATTTCTCAAGGGCTGAGGAAAATGAAGGGTGAGCAGAGACAGAGGTCAGGGGAAGAAAGTTAGAGTAAGACTCTCACTGATCACTCTCTCTCTCACACACAGACACACACAGACACACACACACACACACACACACACACACACACACACACACACACACACACACATACACACACACGTATGGGTGACAGACAGGCACATTCTCCATTTGAATAGACACACATGGGCATCAGACAGGCAAACAGAGACAGATGCTCTGGAGATGACTCATGCGTAAATGTAATCACCATCGGCTAGCAAACTAAACAGAAATTATTTTGTAGTATCCTAATGTTGGAGACACGCGAGCACAAACACAAACACACACCCACAGACAGCGGAACAATATGCGCTTCACTTCAGATCGCAAACAAGGGAGAGCGGTGTCCTTCGCGGTTGTATATGGCCTGAACTTCCTGTCGAGGAAATTGGCTGAGTTTGTGTGTGTCAATGTGTGTGTGTGTGTGTGTGTGTGTGTGTGTGCGCTATCGAAATGGACTGTTCCATAATGCATAACCCTCCAGACCACAAACAAGGCTCTTGTGCAGCACAGCTAACCAACCAGCCAGCTGGAGGTGAAGCTACATGTAGGAACCTTTCTCCTGGCTACTTTGTATCTGCTGGTCCAAAAACCACAGTGCACACACAGAGAAGCCACAGCCTCGAAGGCGCCATCAGTGCAGATAGAGCACATCCAGGGCAATAACTATTACATATTACTCCCAGAGGAAATGGCTCGCCTGTGATCATTACGCTGTATTGTTTACAGACAAAACAAAACTATCGTCTGCTGACGACATTTAGGGAGGGGTTATACTGGTTGTCTGTTGCGGGCTGCAGACAGTCAACTACTCTCATCGATCTCATTTAATGCCCACCCTACTTCGGGCTAGAACTTGAGCAGAAACATTTGTCTGTTTAGCCTGGAGTGAACTTGTGCACTTGTACACTAAGTTTTATGTATTTGATCCTTTGGTATGCATAATTACAGGCCAGACATACAGCAGCGGACAAAAATAGGATAAACGAGTTGATAAATGAGAACACACACGTGGACAAACATTCACATGCACAACTCATTAACTGTGTAGAAGCGGAGAGGTTTGGTCCTGATAATTGAGAAAGTCAAGCCAACTTGAAACGAGTGTTGAGCTTTACCTTTCGATCTTTATTTCAAGGAGAAATAAGGATCTTAAAAGAAGCCAATTATCAGAGCCAGAGAAGGGGTGGAGAACATTTAGAGAAATGTGGCACTGAAAGACTTTTCCCAAGGTGCAAAAGGGAGATGTAACAAAAGGAAAAGAGAAAGTGGGCGACAAACCCTCCCCTCCTTTTGGAGTCTGGAGACACTCGAGCTGCTCTGGGAGCTCCACTTCCGTCTCAGAGTTATAATAAGTCGTCTGCAAACTACCCCGTTATCTGCTCTGAGCTTTCAACAGCTCGCCAATCCAGATAATATTATAGAATATATGCTCCCTGCTCTTACGTTACATTGTCTTAGATGTTGACCATGCTGGTTCATCGCTGTAATCTAATATTTTAGCTGTGTGCCTCAGACTCCGGGGTGGGGGGGCTTGCCTTCCACAGAGGTCATTGAAATGACATAATCCAACCATTTTAGAAAAAGCTGAGAGAAAGAAAAACGAGGACAGCATACGAGTGTATATACCTGGAAGCACCGTCAATGAAGCAGTGTGAAAGGAGATCCCAATAGAATTACCCGCCAAGCACGTATACTCCCCAGCATCTTCAAATGTTACATTGGGCAAGTAGAGAACTTCTATCTCCTTATCTGTGGTGTTAACACCTGCCGTCTGGGGAGAAGGAGAAGAGGAGGAAGAGGAAAGGGGGGGAGTTGGAGGAGATGAAGAAAGAGAGGGACAAAGATAAGAGCAGAGGGGAAACGGAAAGCAGAAAGAGAGAGAGAGACGGGGGAGAACAGAGAGAGAAAAAGAAAAAATGAGACCCAAAACACCAAGAAAGAAATAAGAGGAGCTGGATGGCGTCCATCGTTGAGGTCCCATCTAGAGCAAAGCACGTTGGGAGTTTTCATGGGTGAGGAGCAGGAGGCTTCATAAACACAGACACAGATAGAGCCCAGTACGCCACCAAAACATGAGAAAATAGAACCAATACACCAAAAATGAAAACGCAAAAAGGTTCCCGTCACCAACAGAACCTGCTAATAGAAGCCAGTCTAATCCACACATTGGACTGGACACATGCACAAACACAAACACAGAGAGCATGGAGAGCACTGCACTGCAACACCATACACCATCTCGACACAGCTCGCAAGAGAAGAGAAAGGGAGAGAATGTAAGAGAAGGCAAAGTGAGATGCTAGCTGTGACAATTTCAGTGTTGGTATGCAGGTCCAACCAGTGCTTCCATGGCTGCACTAGTCTCAGCAGTGGAGGGAGCAGCTGAAACACAAGGGTGTAACATTAGGGGAGAGTAGGTCTGTGAACCCTAGGACCACCAAGAGACCACCAGCAGGACCACCACAGCACAGCAGGTCAGGGATGAAGCCCGGGAAACCACACCGAGGGGGAGGGAGGGTAGGTGGGGTCAGGTCTCAAGGGTTACCTGGGATGACAGTCAGCCAACCCGACTGGCTCGCCTCGCCTATATAATTGGAGACTTTACAGGTATACTCTCCAGCATCAGCCTCCGTCACGTTGGTGAGGGTGAGCATCTCCACGTCTGAGCTGTTAATGCCTGAACGCTGCAATCCACACACACACACATACTTAGACATGAACATGTATAATCAGACAAATAAGTCAAATTAATCAGACAGACATGCAGACATTGTGACTACAGCTACTGTATTTGAATCTGCAGGAGAGAGCAGGAATCACCACCAAGAGCCAGCATGGAAAATACCTATCTGTTCAATAAGGGAGGAAATGTAATAATTAGTTCCTGATATGACTTTTAAAATCCATCTGAAACACCTGCAGCCACTGGCAAAACACCAAGAAAAAATAGAGGGAAGGAGAGAATATCAAGAGAATATAATCTAAAAGAGGAAGTGCAGGAATGTACCTTTAAAACTCGGACGTAGGGGTGTCCGTCGGGGCCGTAGCGACTGCCGTTCTGAGTGATGTGTTTCAGCCACTGGATGTGAGGTTGGGCGTCGCTGTAGACCTTGCAGACGAAGCGGGCGTCCTCCCCAACGTGTACAGTTGTGTTGGCTGGTAGACCAGCCTGGAGAATAGGCCGGTGAGGGGAACGTTCTGTTGAGAGGAAGGGAAATGTTACTTTTAGGAGGCTGGTTCATTACTGTCGATTAATGTCGACCAACAGGGAAGTGTCTAAAAAACATGCTATTTCCCTTTAAGAACCATATAGTGTTGTTTATCTTTGCAAAAGCAGAACTTCACGTACTGTGAGTGTGAATGTTTCCCAGCAACCATGACTGCACTGCCTCTTTCTTATCTCAGAAGCATTTAGAGGCTTCACACAAAACAAAGAGGCGGAGGCATTTATCACCGAAAGATAAAGAACTCAGGTGGAGGAGGACTTCCATAAAGAAGAGTGTATATATATCGCTTGTGAGTGGGGAGGTTAAGCCAAACTATATGTGCCAGTCTTGGAAAGTGAAACACCTTCATTGCACCATCACATCTCCAGCTATCTGCATTCTTTTACAAGCAAACATTTGGCCTGTGAATCCAAACAGAGCGAGACCTGTTGAACAATGCCTCCTTTCAAACACTACCCGGCCCACCAACCCCCACACTGACAGCAACCACCCGCTGCCGCCACACACACACACACACACACACACACACACACAAAATGACATCACTTAGCCTGGGGCGCTGCATTGCCTTTCCAAAACAAAGCCTTAAGGTAGGTGCAGTGAATTTGTTTGTGCGAGTCTGCATGTGTGTGTATAGGGTCGGGGGTGGGTCAGGGGGGGATGATCAGAGGGTGAGGCTGTGTGATGAAGGGTAGAGGCTGGGTCTAAAAAGGAGGGCTAAAAAAGGGAGAGTGAGTGGCAGGGTGAGTGAAGGGAAGGAGAGGAATCAACAGATGGAGAGTGCTGCAACTAGGAGGCAGAGACGTCTTCCATATGCCTGCCTACCTGCCTGCCTGTCTTCCTGCTCCATCTTTCTGAAATCTGCCAGATCCGATGATTCCCACCCCTGCCTGCCTCACCATCTCCCTCCTCCTTCCTGCACATTCCTAGGGCTCACCTTGTTTATTGTCTATCCCCCCCCCCCCACACACACACACACACACACACACACTTTTCTCTCCTCCATCTTTCACAGGCCTCCTCACCCTCGATCTTTCCTGAACAGACATTTACTAACCTTTCTCAAGCAGAAAGAGACGTGTAGACATGAGACATTCATTCTAACCTTCATTATAGCTGATCCAAATGTGAGCTGGAGCATTTAGAGCTGCACAGCCGACAACTCTGACAGAATGGGTGTGTAGTGCGATAAAAAAGGCCACATCATGATTATGGCGAAACCCCAAAACAATAAAAGTTTGTGGAGCAATTTCGGATTAAATTAGATAAAGGGATATTTTGTGTGTGTGTGTGTGTGTGTGTGTGTGTGTGTGTGTGTGTGTGTGTGTGTGTGCATGTGTGTGGGCAGAGAAGCTACTTTTTAGCACATCGACCTCACACAAGAAAGCTGCACTTTTGGAGGGAAAGATATGAAGGATGACGGGGAAAGAAATAGTAAAAGAAGGATTCTGTCTGCAGCATGAAATTAGGGAATGGCGACAGAACAGTTGGTTTACATGTATCCAGAGGTGGAATGTAGCAAAGTAAATTTACTCAAGTAACATACTTTAGTACAATATTTAGGTACTTGTACTTTACTTCCTACTTTATACTTTATCTGACAACTGGAATTACTAGTTAATACACAAAATATTGTTCTGTTTTTTAACAATGTATTTTATCTATTTAACCAGTGGTTCCCAACCTTTTTGGTTTGTGACCGCTTTAATCTTCTCAGATGTTTTCAAAAACTTCAGTGCTCAAAGAGGTCAAATCATCCAATTTTTTACCAAAAAGAAAATATAAGAGAAAACTCCAAGAACTGAACAGATTTATGTGTCAAAACGTTGTTTTTTCTTCTTTCCTCTCCCATTAATCATCTCACGACCCCTCATATATATTTAGTTTCCCTTAGGTTGGGAACCACTAGAATAAACTAGCTATCTGTTTATAAAGTAGTTACTTGTGCACTTCGAGCAGCTACAAAATGCTGCTTACACATTGATGTATCAACATTAACACTATTAATTTCATATAGAACATTACATCAGTCACAGGCCATTTTACTGCAGAAGTACTTGTACTTTAAGTAAGTTTGCAAATGATACTTCTGTACTTGAAGGACTCAACATAACACTCAACAGTATTTTTACATTGTTGTATTAGTACTTTTACTTAAGTAAAGAATCTGAAAACTTCTTCCACCACAGCACGTATCAAATCGAATGAAAGAGCAGACCCTGCGGTGCTTTTTTATGTTTTGCTGTGACCAATATGTAGTGACCCGTTTCAAAACTGAATCCATTTATCAATTAAGTCATTAGTGGAGAAATTTGATGGCAGAGGCAGTGGGATAGAGGCAGAAAAAAGCATAAGGGGGCGAACCAGGGGCATTCCGTGGTGTCCCATGCGAGACCGGTGAACTCTGGGTAACCTGACGGCTTGGCACACAGGGCCCTAAGGGTCAGGGTGGGATAAGGGCACAAGAAGACAGCCCAACATGGCACAGGATGGCATGGGGCTATCAACAAAGTGCCGCATGGCCACTGGGTGCCACAGTTCTGATTCAGATTGAAAGAGCCGACGTCTGTTTTGACTCCTCATTTGTGTCTACTTGTCATGTGTGTCTGCTCGTGGATGTCCCGCTGCTGCCCTTTCTCCAGAGGCCAGTTTGAACCAGAAAGGGCTGGTTCCTTCTTGGTTTAAAAAGCTGATCCTGCAGGTCATTTGGGTAAAAAAAACCAGATAAAAACAGCCTTTTCTGTCTCTGTTTCCCCCTTCTTTTCTCTTTCTCCCCCTCTCCTCCCTCTGTCCACCCCACTATAATGGAGGAAAATGAAGCAAGAGGTTGCAGGGGGCAGTGGCTGCGGAGCCAGACGTGGAGGGGGTTTACTGCTCTGCAATAAAACAGAACAAAAAACAGAAATATGCAGTCTGAAGGAGAGCTTTAGCTAACTCCAGAGGGGAGCAGAACAGGGGGCCTGAGTTGGGGAGTATGTGTGGACCTTCATGCATTTGTGTGCATGTGCCTATACGCTCATTGTGCAAAAAACCCTCAGGTATTCAATCTCCAACTGATATAATGAAAATAATACTCCTTATTACCAGGTGACGCTAATAAAAACAGAAGTGTGTAATTACAGTAGGTCTGCGCAGGACAATGGTGCCAGTAGGAGAAGTACTCCACATACAGACACAGACATGGAGTGACCAGTGGACCATAAATGCTCTTCTGTGAATCAAACTGCTGCAGCTGCATGTCTCTACAGGTTATCTGTGGATGATTGGCCAGCCTTTAGAAGAATAACTGTGTCAGATAAACTTTGATGTGTACTGATTGCTCGTATTGTGGTTCGAGTGAGGCCAAAGGAGTTTCAAATTAAGGGCAAAGTTGCTGTACACTCTCACACAAACACACATGCACACATTGATCTACTATCTTTATCCCACTCCCCTTGTTGTTCCCGCTACCTATCGATTCTGCAAACTGAGCAGAAAAACACTCTTTGCTTTCAGCTCCAAAGGTCATGGTGAGGGGTGACTGAGTTGGGTCTGAATTCGCTGTAATAGTGCTGAAGGCCAGAACTCTGTGTCCTCAGAGAGTGACACTAAACGATCACCCGCAACCGGTTCAAGTCCCAATGACATACCTTAGCCTACCTTAAAGGGTCAGTTCATCCAAATCACACAAAAAACATATCTTTCTATCTGGTTTTAAGCCATGCAGATAGTTTCTGTTTTATTAGCCAAGGCTGGGGGGCTCAAATCATGGAAAATTGCATTAAAAAACTGAACAATGTGTTTTTTTTCTTCCAGGAACTGTTTTCCTGTTACTCACAGACTTCACTGTGAGATATTTTATGAGGAAACATTTCTTCAATTGTTTTTTTTTTTTTGTGCGATTTGGGTGAACTGACCCTTCAAATCAACCTTTAGAAATAAATGTTTGAGTAAGTTTAGCCTGCCTAGAGGGTGATTATTATGGACAAAACAAATGCTTCAAATAGATTAAAATAACTAAAACTACAATTTGTTATAAGACTATACATACTTATACATATACTATAATTTCATCAGTACCAAATAATACCATCATTGAAGTAGGATTTGGCTAAATTAATAAAATGTATAATATTAATAAAATATAATAACCAAATTAAATATCCACACACTTGGCAGCACTCTTTGACCTGCACCTGCATCCAGAGTACACCTGGGTGATCAAACAGCGCGCGCACGCACACACACACACACACACACACACACACACACACACAAACACACACAAACACTATTCTCACTGTGAGAACTCTCTCCGTTTGTCTTCCCTTCCTCCACACCTCAACAGGTACTGACCCACTACGTCCAGGGTGTAGGTGTGGTTGATGGATCCAAACTCGTTCTCCACCAGACAGGTGTAGTTGCCCTTGTCCGACGGCACCACGCTCTCCATGATCAGGGTCCAGTGCTGGGTACGCACCTGGGTGCGAGAGGCAGAGGGGTTTCTTGTTACACAGACACAGTCATTGATAAACACACCGTCAATGAACACACACATACAGAAAAATGCAGGTGACATTAACAGACATAAAGAGCTGGCGCTAAATGAGAAAGATGAAAAATGAAAACGACAGAGGGGATTTGGTTAGAAGAGTGAAAGACGAGAGCTGGAAAACAACATTTGAGGCCGATGACAGGCTGAACCCCACCCTTTAAGTCTAAGCAGCAAACACACAGTTATTCATAATTTATTTGCAAAAAAATAGTTTCACCCCTGTGTGGAATCCACAGGTGTGAGCTAACAATCATGTTTCCGTCTGCACACTGAAGACAGACAGTAGCTACTGCTAGTACAGGCCTACATTTCACACAATGGAGAGATTATGCCACAGGGCTGGGCTCAGGTACCGCTTTTGTCCAACGTTTGTTGACAAAAAGTGAGAAACGAGCTGCGCACAGTGTATCTGACAGCCTGTATCATTTCCGTCACGTTGTGGCTGTTTTTTTGTCTATGCTGTATAATGAGTCTGCCGAAAGCCAAAGGGAAGGGACATTAGCAGCTACATCAACATAATCTGCTCCTCAACTTTCCTGGCAGGGAAATGTGTTTCCTCATAAACCATCAGTCATTAACCAGGAACCTCAGACTCGTTCAGCATCATTGGATCTTCTCATAAATTAATTTCTAAACTGTCTGATTGAACTGTTATTCCACTCTATCAGTACGGCTCTAGCATATACGGTAAATGCTATGTGTTTAGAGAGGCAACAAGAGGAATTTATGAGCCAAATAACTAAACTGCAACTCATCACAGGAGAGGAATTCTTCACATTAAGACTAGTTGTAGCTGATTTCAGAATTTTTTTTTTTTACAAAGAGAAAATAAAACACAACCACACTAGCTTTACTTTCCCATCACATACACAATCAGGTATTTCCAGCACATATATATGAACTCAGACTGTTTATTTCCCAAAACGGGACAAGGGCGGGAGACAATTTCAACCACAGTATAGAAAGTTTTTTATGTTGACTACTGACATCATTCATACAGTGTTCTGGTCCAAGAATTCAAGAATTCAAACCCCTTCAGTTTAAACTTTAACCATCTCAGCAATAGTGTTTGTAAATCACATTTCATAACAATAGAATCGCATGCTAGAATCACATACTAGTCTCCGACCAAAGCCAGTGGGACCTGTTCTCCCTGATTGAGTTACCTCAGCATTCTCAACTCAGTTCAACCCTGACGCTACCTACCTTCTCTATACTTTACTGTCTGGGGGCATTTAACCCTCAAGTCCCGGGCTTAAGTTTCTAATTGTTGGGGGTAAAGAACCATTTCGAGATATAGTGAGAGGCTCTGCAAGGTATCCTGGTGAGAGGAGGTGCACGGATGAGCAATTCCAATTTCACACCAGGAACCCTGCCCTCGTTTCCTCTGTCTACACTCCTCCCGTCTCTCCAGTGAAGGGTGGAAAAGGGGTGAAAGGACAGCCAGAGAATGATTGGAAGAATGAAACTTGACGTCCCATGTAAATAAATTCACCACACAGCCAGAAGTACTGCAGCACAGAAAACAGTAAAAAAGCAAGAGAAGGCAGTGAGTTGACATTTGTAATAAAAAGTATGAGGTATTACTGTTTATCCTACCTTATACCCTCCCATGCGGTCCTCTTGGCGGAAAGGCCGGCCGTTTTTAAGCCAGCGCAGCTTAGGTGTGGGGTGGCCTTCTGCAGCACAGCGGAACTTGACTGTGTTGGCAGCTGGCACCGCATGTAGCTTCTTCTCCATCTTTGCTGACGAGGTCCAATATGGAGCGCCTACAACCAGAGAACAGTTGGTGTTCAGTCAGGGTGAGATTTCCTAATCATGTCCTCAGCATTAACAGTTTGGCTTCAGGGTCTTGGACTGGCTAAGGCAGATATACAGGGAAGCGTGACTGCAGAGGAGCCAAACCTGAACCATTTCTAACACTCCCAAAGACCCCCCCCCCCATCCACCATGGCAACATTGACTGATCCCCTGTCTGCATAACACAACCCAGAGCTCCACACTAACACAGTTAAATAAAAACACACTTTCTCTGTAGGCTCGGCGGGGTGTTGCAGAGGGGGGAAAACATCAGCTCTGAGGGGAGAATGTGCCTGGGCGTTGCCAAGAGGGTAACTAGACCATCACATTCAATTTCATATCATTCCACTTACCAGCCCCCCCCTCCCTCCACTTCCTCCAATTACCATAGCTCCCCTGTTTATCTGCCTGTCACTTGGCTAGATATGGACGGCAGGGCCAGGGATGCTTATCACCCTTGGAAAATCATTATGTGCCATCAGGGGAAAAAATGAATGTCACGTTTAACGAAGGATTTCAGAGTTCTCAACGCACACGTTTATCAACAGCAAACTGTTAACATTTCCTCAACTGAAATCTGTCACCTTCCCTGTGTTTTGTCCATTCTCTGGTTCCCTATTTTCTCCCCATTTCTGTCTCTCAGTCAGCTGGATTTTCCTCCTAGCCCCCACCCGCCCTTTTTCTCTGCACCTGGGAGTGTGATTGCCTAAGCAGATGGGGCTCAGAGGGGAAGAAAAACTAAAAGTCAAACAACAACCAAAACGGTCTTCCACACCATCACTTCCTCTCCATATAGCAGGAGTACAAGCAACAGAGGGAATACCCACAGATAAGACCACTACTGACTTTAGTATGGCCCTCAAACATCAGTTTACATCCCAGGAAAATATATTCTCCACTCCCTTTCCCGCCTGTCCAATCTGCATACTATCAGACACCTCCCATAATTTTCTCTGGAACGCACAACCGGACAAGTCACACATACTTGGATAGTAAAGTCAGTAAACAGTGCTCTTCCTTCCTGAATGGATGCATACAGTAAATGCTCAAACTATAATTAGTTATTCCCCTTTCCTCTTCCACCTTTCGCTCTCACTATCTGTGCTTCTCTTCCAGCATCTTCACCTCTCAGTCCCCCTTCCATTTCTCTTCATTCACTCTCCCTGTCATAGCTCTGTCCATTCAGACAGAGACAGATTAGGTGAAGACTGGCCCATTGCGAGGCTGTCTCTCCGAAATGACTTCTGACCCCAAACTGGCAGCCGGGTCGGAGTATGAGGTTGGGACAAGGTGAGCGGTGCTGTTTCCCATGCTCTCCGTCCGGAGGGGCAGCACTTCAAACAAGACGACCCCCAGACCTCTCTCCAGATGAAGCCAAACTTTCACTGGCCCAACTGCTGTGGACTCCAGGATCCCCCGCCTCCCCCAAAGCCCCGTGCATCCGGATCCCCACTCACGGCTGTTTATCCTAAGCTGGCCTGGGGTGAGCTGAGGTTATCGAACTCCTGCGCTATGAGTCAACTTTTTTTCCCTCTAAGTTCCTCCGGAAAGCTAGATCCATCAGTGACCCAAAGTAGTATTTCAACGTTGAAATGTGTTCTCGTTAAGCTGTGATATCCTCCTCTTTACCATGCATTTATGCAAGCTGGACAAGGCAACTTAGGGCCACTGTTGGGGAAACAATGTTCGAGGATACAGTTTCAAGAGTACTGGTCCTGTGAAAACCATGCATCTCCAAAATGTCAGCTTTTCATGAGAAGAAACACCCTTTTTTTAAGAGTTGTGACAATGCATTTCCTTTGCTAATCCAAATACTTTTATAGAGTTTAAGAGGTAGGAGAATTTTCTCCATCGACAAGCAATCATTTTTTCTAAAAATCAAACATAAGTATTGCTAAATCCTGATTGGTTTACAGAAATATGTAATATCAACCTTTTCCAATTGAGTCCCACCCACTTGAAACAAGTGAGGGAGCTCAGACAAAATAAAAATACTGAAATCACTGTTGTGAAATAGCTAAAACTGTTTTAAAAAAAACCTTTACCCATTGTAAGAAGCTGATTATTGTTTTTTTAGGACCTTTAAAATGCTTTTGTCAAAACCTTTTTTGGTAACTTTACAACAAAACAACAAAAACTCATTATGACATTATGACTTCCTCGTCACAATACAATGTTTTTTTATAAACTTAATAATATGCTTTTTTTTTTCAAAATATGACTTTATTTTAGAAATCTTTTATCTTTTTATTTGTTTCCCAACAGTGGCCATAATCTCCAAATTTAAGTTGCACACTGGAGGCCTCAAACTCTGTTTTGTTTTTTTTCCTCTTCAGTCCCCATAATAACATATATCAGTGAATATCTAATATTTATTCATTAATGAAAACTGTTATCTCTGGGCTGTGCACGAGCGCTCAAGCTTCACGTTTTAAGTTTCAGTCTTGACTTTAATTATGCTGCTGAGCTAGATCTGTCCTTCCATGAAAATCCTGCCGTGCAGCTTTAACCAAAGGGGAGGCCCAATGAGTGATGATGTTAACAATAATGAGCCAAGTCGTCACCAGGACAGAGACTTTCCAACTCTCACCCTTCCCCTAAACACAGCTTTACTGTAGAGGCTCTTCCATGTCTCCTCCAATAACACCACCCACTGCTGACGCTGGACAAACACTCTGGACCGGCTTATGTTCAATCTTCTAAAGTCAAATCAAAATGCTCTGTTTTTGCAGTGCCCTGATGCCCAACTCATTCTGAGTGCTCCAGAAGGGGGAAAAAGCCACAAATATAAAGCTACACCCCGCACTCTCCGCTCTCATTCCCTCCCACGCCTACACACCCTACACCCTCCTCCCTCCCTCGCTCCAGTCCTCTGCGCCTCGGCCAAGGCTCCACGCCATGCTCAGAGAAGAGCTGGTACTGATCCAACAAACTCCCCATACCCCCCCACACCCCCAAAAAATCTCCTCCCCCTGCCTCTTTTCCTTGTCCTCTTCTTCCCCCTTTCTTTTAATAATGATCTCAGTTCTGAATTTTCATAAACACACACAGCAAGAAAATGCCACTGTACTACCAGAACAGCTTTCCCTTTGTTTTCAAACAGCTTATTACCACCAGAATGGCTGGATCTTTTCCCTCTCCCCCATTTTTTTCCCTCTTGCTAAATTCCTCTCTCTCCCCCATATTTAATGGATTTCAGGCAATCACAGTCAGCCCAAAAGTGGAGGAGGAGGAGGACTCACGGTGAGACGCAATGTGTGTGGAGAATTTTAACAAGATGTGGAAGCCCTCATCTTTACTTCAGTGATTGTATGTGTATGTGAACGCATGCATGTGTGCATGTGGCTACATAACCACATTACTACCCCCAGATACACACACACACACACACACACACACACACAGAGGCCCATCAGGTGGGTAACTGGGTCCAGATGGGTTGTCTTTCATAATGGATGAGCCCAGCTGACTGACTGGCTGGCTGGCTGGCTGGCTCCATGAGGCCTGACTACCTGAGGGACACTAGCTAAAGGAATGTCAGGAATCTCTGAATTCCCTGGAGACACACACATACACACATACACACACACACACACACACACACACACACACACACACACTCAGCAATCTGAACTGTGCTAATAAACACTGACAAACCTAGGAGATTATTTCACTTAGGGATTAAGTCTTTGTAAGTGTTGTGGCTATCACAATCAGCATTCCAGACTTAAGTTTTGACATGCTGTTAGGGACTTCTCATTATTGTTTTAGACCAGGACACGTCTTCAGAGGTATGTAACATTTAAGCTTTAGATATGGGGAGATATGCTACTTTAAAGAGTTTAAATGGCATTTTTTTTGCCATGTCCAAAATGTGCATCTTCAGTGGGATATCTTCTGCTGGTTTCACTGACATCTTACCAATGAGAAAAGATGTGTACTGTGATGTAGCATCATTGAAATCTCATACACAAAAGAACATGCTGACCATATAAAGTGAAGACAATCAGGAAAGTTTACACTGTGCACATTTCTTTGCTTTCATTTGTCAATTTTTCCCATATTTCCCAAATGCTACTATAGGAAATAAAATGTGGTTATTTTCACTAGAATAAGGGGCAAGCATTTGCTATTTTTACTCACAAAAGGTCCTGAAACCATAGCAGTAGCTGCTAGGACGTGAGGGTTGAGTTCACGATACAAACAGCATTTTACAGACAGAGAAAATAATTGTGGAGAGAAAACAGGGTCAGATCAGTGCACCTACTGGCTTCTACTAATTGGTGAGGAAGGGTAGCGCATCATTAACACTTTCATCCCTCTTTTCGTTCCTCCCATACTTACTTATCTGCTTTCCGTCCGCCCCAGTGTCCTCCGATCGCTCCGTATCATCCTCGTCATCCCCTGACGAGATGGCATCTGCAGAGAGTAACCACGGTTACTGCCAACCTTTTCGCAACCCCCATGCACGCGTACAGTATCGCATGCAGAAATGTTCATGCAGTCCATTTGTCGCAAGTATGCAGACACAAATGTGTAAAGAAAATGCTAGATTGAGGCCCTTTTTTGATAAATCTCTCAATATGCTTCTGTAGATGTATACACACACGCACACACACACACACACACACACACACTAGACCCCAGAGCCATTAAGGCAAAAACAAAATTCAGGCTGTTCATCCCTGACGATATCTGCTCCATGGCCACTTCCTGGACTCAACCAAGCTCTGCAGTCCAACCCTAAATCTCCAAACTCCCTGTCCTATCCTGACCTGTCTTTTCCCTGACTCACCTGTGACATTCACTATGAAGCAGACCGTGTCTTTGCCCACGCTGGTGCAGGTATACAGGCCAGAATCCTTGGCCGTGGCATCACGGATCTGCAGCACCTCCTGCTCTATGACCGTGCGGTTGTTGGTGCCCAGAGAGCTGCCGTCTTTGGTCCAGGTGATGGTCCCCGTCGGCGGCAGAGGGCAGTTCAGCTTCAGCAACTCCCCTGGGTGCACTGAGCACACCGTGGGCTTAGAAATTTGATATTTGTTCGATGCCTCTGCAGAACGAATGGGGGGGAGAGGTTGAAGGGGGCAAAGAACAGATTGGAGGAGGAAAAGGGTGCACAAGAAGGAGGAAAGAGAGGTGGGAGAGGAAGAAACAAGCCAAAGTGTAAGAAACAAAATCACCACATAACCCCTAATGGATGCACTCAAATTATACCTGTGCAGGAGGAGCAATACAGAAAAGAGGAGGCCAATTTTTTTAAACCTTCACACCAACATTTCGTTACCACAAACTCCCAGTCAGTCATCTGAAATGGAGCCCTTAGAAAATACCACTGTTCTGTTATATATTAAGTGCGCAGGGTGATTGGAGTTTATAGATCCAGAGCATGCAGTTACGGTCATAGCAGCATGTGTGGATAAAAAAAACAATCAATGCTTTGAGAGCAGGTGAGAATTGGACATCACTGTGTTGAGCGATAGCCCTCGCCCCACCACCACCACCCATCCCTTTTAGCATAAGTGCCAAGCAGCCAGTGTGTGTTGGTGAGTAGGAGCAGTACAGACAGATCTCTGCAGCCTTAAATAAAGGTAATAAAACTCCAGCACGTCTGCCCATCACAAAAGAAAGCAGTCAGAAAGGTCTGGGACGGAAGCGGTTGTCAGTCAGGGAAAGGGAAAAGAGGAGGGGGGGGGGGTGCTCTTTTTTTTTGGCGTTCCTTTGGTTTTGACTCTGCGCCTAAACTTAGAAAACCTTGAACTGGCTGTAGCCTGACTCTTCTGTTTTTCATCTCTTACTTCTTCATTCTCTTTTATAACACGGCCATGGAGGATCTACAACCACTGCACAGGATCTGCCGGCCAAGGCAGAGAGCAAGAAACTCCTGTCGACTCCAAAGTGCATAAAACCTTCACTTCTGGGACAAAATCCAAGTCCGCCTGTGAGTGCATGTGTGTACACTGTGTCCTCTGACTTGTACAATTGCACGGAGAATGAGGTGAATGTCCAATTTATCAGAGGGAATTCTGAGGGTCCATAGCTGAGACAGCATTTCTACATCAGGACGGACTTTATACGTATCCATGCTAACTCTAGAGACTGTGACTGAATGTTGAGGTAAAGGAAGAAAAAAAATCTTCCTGACTTCTGTCATATATACCGAAGCCAATTCCAGTCACCTTGAGACTTTAACACACAAACATTCATGCACAAATGCGTACATTCACTCAGCTCAAACATGGATACCATTGCAACCATCCACATTGAGAAAAAACTGGAAGAAATTCCAAGTTCTTTTTATTGCAGTACTGTGTGTTTGTGTTTTTTCTTCCATAAGAACTGAAGGAAAGGGGCAAAAAAAGAGTGGGATTAAAAATATTTGAGTGGGGAAAGTAGTAACAATGGAAAAGCTTATGAAAAAGCCAGTGATGACGGTATATTTAGTGTTTGACTGAAGGCTGATATGTGTAATTATAGAGCCAGTGGCACTCCCAGCCTTTCCTGTACCTTAATACACCTTTTCAACAACATTCCACCCCCTTTATGTGCTTTATGTGTGTGTTAAATGTAAAGTAGACACACACACTCTAGCCTCGACAGGAAGGGAAAGTCATTCCGCCACAAGCCTCTAAACGTTCCCCCTGGGCAAGTAGACACACACAGGTACAGTTCCTGTATTGTCTTTTTTTTCACTCCCTCTTTCCTTCGATCCGGAAATAATTAACCCCTCCTTCCCCACCCAGGACTGAGTGTGTGGTCTTATAAGAGGTGGAGCTCCTGCGCTGATTGATGGTAGCTGTCTTCGCTACCTTTTACGACATGTTTTTCCACACCGAGGGCCACTGCCTGTGCTTTGACATTACTACTGGCTTCAGCTTTTCCTTTGCTGTATCATTTGGGATTTTAGAGATTAAGAGATGTCGTGGACACAAAGCAGCGCAGTTATCTGCTGGGAAGCGAACAGGTATGGACAATTTCAAGATGAGGTTAATGTAGCAACACCTGGAACATACATACATACACACACAGGCTGCACTGTCTGTCAGCACATTGAAGAGAAAGAAAGGGCACTGCTTCATAGAAAGTAATACTCATACAGACACATGGATATGTGTGTGTGTGTGTGTGTGTGTGTGTGTGTGTGTGTGTGTGTGTGTGTGTGTTACACTACATGGACAAGTCTAAGGAAGGAGACATGGAAGGAGGGAAAATAAGTACAGGAAAGGCAAGGAATCTATCCAAATGGTGCGTCTGACTAAAGAAAGCATGCACGTGTTAGTTCTGCCTTCATCATCTTCTTATCTTGGCTGCGTCCATCTGTCCCCCTCCATCAACTCCTCCTCCTGCTGCTGCTTCTTCATTTCCCTCTTTCACCTTCTCTTTCAGCTTTGCCCTCTCCATCCCCCTTCCCACACGTCATCTCCGCCCCCCCTCCCCCAGCCCCAACGCGCTGACCCTGCTGACCTAACCCTGACCCTTCCCAAACCTGTTGACACCTCCAGCATGCACGATTGTTCATGGGAACCCGTGTCACGTAAGCGCGCACACACACACACACACACACACACACACACATACACACACACACTGAATGCAGCAAGAACCTTAAGAAACCTTGTACACATTGAGAAAATAATGCCACAGAGTTTGCACATTAATAGATGTATTCATCAGACACGTGCACACCTGGAGATCCAGGCCTAGACACGCACTCACACACACCTTGCTCCACTTGAAAAAAGTTTACAAGGGTCCAGGGATGCATGCTAAGTTGAATAGTTGAAGCACTTCACTGCAGAATTTTTCATCTCTGCAAAGTTTCATCCCACTCTGCACCACAGGAAGGGGGCGGAAGCCTCTCTATCTCATACACACACTCAAACTTTTGCTCGATTTCTTTCAAACAGCTTTTCTCCTCTCCCCTCCATCATCATCATCACTATCATTTTGCATCTCTTCTCCTGAAGAGCTCCGTTTTAAAACACATCTCTCTCTCTCTTTCTCTGAAAGCTATTACAAGTGTCTATCAGGTGTGACAGACTCAGGCTGTCCACTCCTCGCTATCTCTTCGTCCTCATTCGCACCATCTTGGCTGACAATAATTAGTCTCGCAGCCTGAGTGTCTGCTGCAAAATGCAGAGAGCAATTCACATCCAACATCTCCTTGACGTCTGCTCGCCCATCTGTCTTTCCGTCTGTCTGTCAAGCCGGCAAGAGCCAAGATGTTGGCAAAGTGGCGAGGGCAGAGTTTATGAACAATTTTTTTACGTATATGATCTCATGAATTTCCTTCTGCAGGGAGGCACATTCAGCTGCAAATCTATTCCCCCATCCCCTCCCTGTTGCGTTCTGCACAACGGGATGGTGGACTAAATGTAATGACTGTCATCTCGGAGGCACACACTCAGCATGCATGCAGACCAACAGGCGAACACACACATTCACACACACACGCACACACGCACACACACACACACACACACACACACACACACAAACGCACACACACACACACACACGCACATATTGCCAAATCATATTATCTCTACTGCCCTTCCTGTCCCTCCTTTTTTCCTCTACACTTCCCTCTGTATCCTCCTCACATAGTGAAATCCCCGGACATTTCTCCCCTTTTTTTGTCTCTCCCTCTTTTCTGATGTCAGTCTCTTTTCACATTCAAATCCCTCCTTAGCTTTTTTATTATGACAAAGGAGCAGCTCCATGAACTGGCTCCTGCTGGCGTCCATGGCAACAGCCCCTCCGGTTCACCCTCCCCTTCACCCCTCATCAAGGCATTCTCTGAACCCCACTCGACCCCTTTAACCCACTGGCTACAGCTTATCTCCAAAAATCTTCTGTGGTTGGAGTTCTAGTGACCCTTAGAGTAGAGCTTCCCTCTACTTTGCTCTGGCTTCTAGAGTCATCTATTTTCATTATCCATGAATCTAACAACTATGTTTCCCCGTCACAACTTCCCAGAGTAACATCTGTAAATATATTGTTCAGTTAGCATTTTTTCCCCCACTATTTCATACTTGAAGAATGAGATTATCATTATCAATTAATTATCAAAACACGTGATTATTTTTCAGCACTTACACACATTATAAGAGACACTTTTTCCTGAAAAGTGATCATGCGGGAGGCTCAGTGACTTGCACAAAAACACATCAAATGAAGATCTATCATCCTGAGTACTACAAATACTCTAAAAAACATATAGGCCTACAGTCGGTGCAACATTATCTAGGTAAAATACAATTTTTTTAAGTAAATTGTTTTTAAGTAATTGCTTTAATTTTGCTTCTTTTGAGTCTAGTTTCTAGTTTCTTCATCTATATATATTTTATTTTATTCTGTGGTTTTAGTCAGTGTTTTCCCTCCATCATCCTGCACCCTATCAATGCTGGCTCAGATTCCCCTCTGCCTCCTGCCGTACACCTGAGGCACAAGCTGGCACAGGTAGCAGCTCTTCCCAGCCTCTTATCAGGTGTGAGATTGAGCGGTGGAGTGACAAAGTATTTTCTGGCACATCTGCCAAGGCTAAATAACAGTCCACACACACACACACACACACACACACACACAACCACTAACACACTCAAGCCTTCAAGATTAACACCAGCCAATGGCAGGCTAATAAAAGTCATTGTGCGAAGGCTGTAAATTCAGCCCAACTGCCCCACGGTCACACCACCGGCTGACACACTGCGTTTGTTTGGAGTTCAGTTCCATTGCCATCGCCACAGTCACACACACACACACACAGACACAGACACACACTCTGTGTCATTAACCGGCCAGCTGACTCTTGTATACTTTTACCACTGGACTCCTACTGTGTAGATAGCACAGTGTTACAGATAGATATTAAGCCTGTTATTCCTTCACATTCCCACCTTCACATACAACTACAACAGTCTACTGAAAACTATGATCTTGATTAGCAGTCCATAATAAACCTGGCTGTTAATGAAATAAAGGCAATTTGTACCGTGTTTAACACAAGCTGTATCTTATTAAATAAGGTACAGCATACCGGTGGAAACTTGATTAAGAGTTGAAATCATGCAGCAAATACGTAAATACAGAGATGTGCCAAGAGAGCAATTATGTTCCTACTGTGCCCGAAACTCTTTATTATATAAAATGTGTCTGTTGTAGCCTTTAACCACTCTTTTGAAGTGTTTGCCTCCATGCTGATCAGAGCATTTTCTGAAGAACCAGAGTTTGGCAGGGAGTACACGAAGGTACAGCGAGACCATGAGCAGACATTTATCAACTGCACTCACATTCAGCCTTCGTTCTGATGTAACTGGCGCCACATGTATTTCACATTATATGCAAAGAGGGCCATGAACAGACCAGAGAGCAAGAGAATACCAATGCTAAAGACACACACCCACTGTGTTTGGTACCATTGTTATTCAGCTCACTCAGAGTATTTTAATCACTGTGCAAGCAGAGAGTGCCTGGACAAGGTAAACACTCCCATAGATACTGAAGTGGCTACATGGACAACAATAGGTCTGTTGTGAAGGCTTTAAGCAGCGCGCTCGCTCTACTTCTACTGTTACAGCAGCCACAGGTAAACAAACTAGCAGGGCCACTAGGGGTGCAGGCGTGGGCTCTATAGAGACAACAATTGATATGCAATCTGATGATCTACAGCAATTAATGCTCCCACACACACAAGCAGTGGGGTGACCCAGGCTGCAGGGCAGAAAGGGGTGGAGTGGGGGTGTAGAAGGTGGGACTAGCCAATCTGTCTCCCTAAAATCTATGCCCTGCAAGTGACACAAGCGCAGCCCATCAGGAGCAGTGAACGGAAGGAGGACCACAACAATCCGGAGCTGTGGATGCACTGATTCAATCACACACGGCTGCGGTTAAAACAAAATCCATGTTTGCTGTGTGCAGCAGGGAAACTGACTCGGGATCAGATAAGCAGGCCAGATTCTCATCATGTGACCCCCAGGTCTAGCCACTTAATCTCCAGTCACATGACTTCACCGCAGCCCAGCGCTCCGTAATCTCTCCATCTAAAGGAGAAGTCAAATATGCACAAATCCTCTTGGCCCTTTCCTGGAGGATTGTATAACTGTGGAAAACTGTCTCTGTCCTCTCTGTGGCCATGTAGCGTAGCATCGGGGCCATGTGGGGCTCTGAACCCACCGGCTTAGAGCCAAACAGTCTACGACAGAACAACAAAAGCATCAACAGGAGAGGAGAGCTCCGGCGGTCTCGCATCAAGCTAGGTAAGAAGGATACCTGACCTCTAGGGCAAAGGGCAAAGAGTGTATGTGTGTGTTGAGAAAGACCGAGAGAGATGGGGAAGGTGGCTTAAAAATAAGTGATGCTCTGTTGTTGGCCCAACTTACAATTAGCATGCTGATTAAAGCCCGGGAACAAAAGGCTTTGGAATGTGAGTTACCATCAATCACAACAACTCTAATTAGCTCGTCTCTGACCAGACCGGAGACAGAAAATGGAGAAGCCTCAAAGGAAAAAGAAAGACCACAAAAAAAAAGCTCTCACAAAAGTATTTGTTTTGCCAATAAAACATATGACTGTAAAATATTTGCATTCACAATCTTTACATACAACGGAGCGCACAAACAAACTCGAAGAACTCAAAGAAACCCTGAGAAGCCCCAAACTCTGTATCCTAATTTCTCCCTTTCCGTCCCTCTTTGTGCTTCTTTCCAGGCAAGTAGGGCATGAGAGAAATACCAGCATAAACACTGTCCCACCCTCCTTCACAGCTCTCCCTTGTCCTCCCACACGGGGTCACAAACCTGCCTTTAACACTCGAGTATACCCTAACCTACCACAGACATCAGCAGGAGAATTAAAACAAAAAAGTGTGAATCACACACCTCACGGTGAGGAAAACAAGAGGCTCGCCATGCTGAGGTTAGTTGTTTTCCTTTGGTTTATTTATTTGAATCCCCCTAAAATCTTACAAGGACTCCATTATTTCTACTTGTTAGATATTTAGTATAGTTTAAACAGAAAGAAAAGAAAAGAAGGGCTCAAAAAAATGAAATTTTCAAATACAGTGACAGTGGAAAACAGTGAAACCATGTTATTTTGTTACTGCTCTATCTTCAAATGGATGAAACTGTAGAAATGTAAATATCCCTAATTTTGCTGGAAGCAAATCTTGGATTTTCATCCACTGGCATTTCGGTTAGATACTGTAAGGAATTCTCAGGAAAGGAAAGTTTACCAAAACTCTGAAGTCAAACTTGACAGACCTACACCTGCTCTCTATAAACAAACCAAACAAATGGTATTCCCCCCTGCTCCACCTCCCACACCCTTCTTTTCTGTCCCTTCCCATCCCCCCGGCTGTTTACCTTCAGGTTCCAGAGTGGCCTCCTCCTCCTTGGTTGCGGTGAGGGGCGGCCGGGCCACGCTGACGGTCAGCAGGGACAGCAGGACAGCGGCCAGCAGCCAGGCCCATGAGGCCATCCCGTTAGTGGGGGCAAGTGCTCCCCATATCCCCCTTCTCCACCTCCCCCTGGACACTGATCCCATCTGAGGGGGTCCGCCCAACCATCAACTGCTGCAGGGTCGGCCTGTCACTCACTGGAATTCACCCAATCACCTGGGCTGAGAGGTGAATGAGAGAGAGAGAGAGAGAGAGAGAGAGAGAAAGAGAGAGAAGAAGGAAGGGAAGGTGGTGGCAGAGTGATGATTGAAGAGGTAGACAGAGGAACGAACAGAAAGGCAGCGAGAAGGGGGGGGAAAAAGAAAATTGTTAGTGTGAAATAATTGCATGTTGCACTTGTTTCTGAACCTTTTCCCTCTTTACATTATTTTTGACAAATTGAAACAGAAAAAGGAAAGGAGAGACCAAGACAGAGAGGGTTTCAAAATGCTGTCAAACAAGCCATGCCCCAGACATACCGAAGCTGTGAGGCACCAGCAGTCAACACACAACCAACCTGCATCTACTTCTACGTCTCATCTATAATTATATGCATTGAAATATGTATTAGAAAAACCAAGAGCTCGGTCGGTGTTCACAGACTAACCAGTTTAATGTCTCCCTGAATCATACTACTGCAATACAGCTCAAAGATAAGATTTTTTTTTTAAAGTTAATTAAAATGAGATTTCACACAAATCTGATGTTTATTCTCCTGTATTATTTTACCTTCACACTGCTTCTGTATTAATAATACAATTTATTCTTAACTGATGACGAGGAATATTATGATTTGAAAATACCCATGGCGCATATCAGCCAATGTGGCACCAATTTGGTTTAGCTGGACATCGTTTATTCCCGTGCGCAACAGATGCGCCAAACCTGTTGCCCGCGCTGCTGCATCCGTGTTAATTGTATTCGTAAGAGGCTCCTATTGCATTTGCGTGACTTGATTATGGAACCAGTAAGGCTTTAATTGAAATGCAATATTCCAATATTGTAGACACACACACACCAATCTGTTTAGCCAGACATCTGCTGTTCAACCAAGTGTGTCTCTGGAGGTTTGCTGAAGTCACGCTCCCCTGCGCTCCTGCTGCTCCAGCTGGATCGATTGGTTTTTACCCCCAAAGACACATGTAGTTTGACTTTTTAGAGTGCTAACCTTAAAACGTGCAACCTGATTTAGGTTTAATTCACCCCTTGGGGACTGCAGGCGACACGGACGGTGGACGCGCACATGGTGTCAGGGTGAATCCATGAATGTAAGCCGACATCCTAACTTTATTAGAGCTATAATGCACCAGTTTGATTTTGCAATTAAGGCGAATGATTCTGCATAGTTACAGCTCAGACGTATGCATTATTAATGGATTGTAAACCAATCAGTGCACCAATCAACCATTGAGCTTACCGCTGTCTGAAAACTTCAGCAGGACGAATAGAGACCAGAATTACCCAAAAACCTTCCATTTGTTTGAAATTGTTTAAAAGTGTTGAGAAAAAAATGATTGTTATTCTGCAGCTATCAGATATAAACACACTTAAAGAACGGAATGCGTAAAAAGAAAAAAAGCATTAAACTACAGCGAAAAAGGTTTATAGAGTTGATATGTGCTCCTCATTGAAAAACGTATTTAGCATGTTGCTGACGACATGACATTTGGGCACATGAGGGACTTTGCTCCATACATGACCACAGCCTTCATTCAAACCCGGCTTTGAATGAAATGTCTTGGCACTGATTGAATTCCTATTGAAATTCAAATCAGTTGGCTTTTTCCACAATGGGGCTCATTTGGAGCTGTTCAGTGATTTAGGGCTCCGGCACCAAGCAGTGAAAAAACAACTGCGGTCATGGGATAATTGGCACCATAAATGCATTGTAGAAAATTAAGCAAAGTAATAAATAACCAGGACACTTGTTAATGAGCCCTAAAGTGATGGTGCAAGGTGCAGTAGGTCCTCGCCTTCTAAAATAAACAATTATAGATTTCACCGATTTCAATTTAATAAAGTATGGTAGAAACTATCATATACATTAAAACAAATTGTATTATTTTGTTGGATGGGAATTTAAGAAAATCTCAAATAACAAACTGTATGGATAACTTTGCATATTTTACCCAAAAAAAGGCTCAAAATGATTTCTTGGTTAGAAAAGTCTTTCAATTCAACTATAAGTAGTACAATCGTTCCTAGTTTCACATGCAGCAGTACGAAAATTAATAGTACAGACCCAAAAGCGCAAAGCATCAACAACGTAGCCTATGTGTCATGTCAGCCGAAACCTTGACAGATCAGATTGTGAGGAAGCTTTAGAAGTAAACAGAAAATACTTACCAGGGAGGAATAAAATCGTGGAGATCTCTGTTTTGGCATGCACAGATAAGGGAGGAGAGAGCATGAGCTGAATCTAGAGAGAGAGGAATGTCTCCAACTCCACAATGCACCAAAAAAAAAAAAAAAAACTGCGAGGCGCTGCCTTCTTTCAGTTTACTATTCCACAATCAGCCGGCATCAAATCAGATCAGAGGATATATTCCAACCCCGACTGGCAGCGTAGTCCAATGCCATGCAAGGAAATCCTGAGTTTACACGAGTTATCCTTTACAAACAGCTCGGAAAACCATACCGCTGTCCCCCCGAAACTTTCCTCCCCGTCACCAAGTTTCTTCTAGGGCGCAAAACATGCCCAGTGTTCCCGAGCAGCGCACTTGTCAACTCAAAAGAAAGTTTGCAGCCACTAAGGAGGTGGAACGCGGTTTTGAAAGGTACAAGATGATAGTTGTCCGATGCAAAATGTCATAAAATCCATCAATGTGCGTTTCCCCCTGGTGAAAAGAGCGTCTTTCGCGTCTCTTTCTCTTCTTCCGCCGACAGTCTTCGCACTGTTTCTCAGACGCTTTGTCAGGTTTACTAGGGTTTTTTCTCCTCCTTACGTCCACACACTGCCCTCCTCCTTCACTCCAGTGGGTGTCATTCCCCCCCAAGCACCCCCAGTGTAATTCGAGCCGCTTCCTGGCCGCAATGCTTTTGGGCCCTGCCTTCCTCCGCCCATCAAACTGCAGCGCTGCCTGCCTGCCTGCGCTCAACTTGCTCAAACTGGGTCCGATGCGAGGGCCCCTGCTCCGCTCCGGAGCTGTCAGACCGCAGTAACAACGCCCCTCAGTGGCCAAGGCAAGACATCTGCGGGAGGAGACGCACGCACACACACACACACGCACACACACACACACACACACACACACACACACACACACACACACACACACACACACACACACACACACAGAGCATCCATTCCATACAGTATAGTTCAGTATATTTAGATGATGCAGTGGTGGGACGTATTCAGATCATTTTCTTAAGTAAAAGTAGAAATATCACAATGTAAAGTATAACCTATTTCACGAAAACGTCCTGTAAAAGTACTGAAAAATGATCGGCAAAATGAACTCAAAGATATAGCATGGAAAGCTTGTCGTCAGCTTCTAAATATGATACATTATGGAGCAATCTAGCCAACAAAGTCCTAGTTAAAGGCGTCAGTAGTAATACAACAATATTAAAATAGCCAATACATAACATATAGACTAACAGTTTGAAAGTCATGTAATTAGTAGATCCAATATTTCCCTCTGAAAGCAGAAAATGGAAATACTCAAGAAAAGTACAAATCCATCCAAATTGTTCTAAGGTACACACTTTGAGTAAATACTTTATTACCTTCCACAACTGAGATGCTACATGAGGGTTGAGCCATCAACCAATACAATCAGAATCAGACATGTTGTGTAGCACACTTATAGCAGCTCAGACTTGTGTCTTGCTCAAGGACACTTCGGCAAGCTTGCTAGCTACTTCAATAATGTCAACTTTCTCGCTTAACAGGAAGAGCAGAAAGTGAGTGAAATCTGCAACATCTGCACGTGCATCAGAAGCATATCTGGGTGTCAACTATCTGGTTTAATGTCATGGTTTTGGGAGCAGGATGGAAATAAAACACAAACACAATCTTGATTATTTGTCATTTATGTGGAATAACGCCTTTGAATTATACACATTTTGATAGAGTGACATACACACAGTAGTGAAATGTAGCTTAGTACTGTGCTTAAGTAAACCAAATGAAGTTACTTGTAATTTACTTGAGTGTTTACGTTCGACATTACTTTTCTTTTACAGGTCACAGGTCCTCTGCAGAATACTTTCATACATTACGTGATCACATGAAAGCAAAGAGGGGGGGAAAAGTTAGTAAGGTTTCTATGATACAGTGCATTGTTGCAGAAGGAATAACTGAAGTTCATAACTTTTCTACGGATGAACAGATCTGTCCACAGCTACCCAGAGAGAGAAGGCTGGCCCCCTGTAGCTCGTCCCCCACTGCTTCAAGCTGTCTCCTGCATTGGTTCAGGCGTTCAAGTGCTCTGAAAAAGACACAGGGGGGGTAGAAGACTCTAATCTCCACAGACTCTTTTTATTTTTGTCTCACTTCTACTGCTGAAATCCTCTTTTTTTTTAAACAAGGGAGGGGAAACTACCATTCATTTTGAAAAGAGGCACTAACAAGGCTTTTTTTCTGAGGCAAAGATTTGGACTGGGAATGGAGACTTCTACGTCTGTTTTTCTCTTCTCTCCCATCTCTGCCTCCATAAGTAAAGCCATCAGATAACAGTGGAGCTGACAGGTTGGCTAGTAATAAAGAGGGCGCGAGAGGTGAGGAAGGAGAGTTTGACTCATTTTTTAAGAGTGGCACAAAATACCTCCCACCGTTTCTCCCTCTCTGTGTCTCTTTCCTCCTACAACATAAGTCTATTTACAATCGCCCAATTTATTTTCCACCGCTCGGGCATCCCACATTTGAAAGGAACCTCATCAAGCAGAGTCTCATGGGCCTTTTGACTGAGAACTGGATGGACTCAATGCCCTCGCGCTGTGGTATCCGTCAACCTGTCATTGTCCCTCTTCATCTCCAATCTTTTCTTCAGTCCTCTTTCTTCCTTAATCCTTCCTGCGTCAGCAGCCACAGTGTTAGGAATTAGGTAGCAGAGTGAGAGGAGAAAGTGACAAGCTAATAGCTTGTCATCAGCATCTTAGATGAACATATTGATTCATTGTTGATAGAAATCATCGAGGCCAAAGGTTCTCCCATAGCCGTGTGTTAATGGTGGGAATACTTCTTACTGCTGTGACAATTGGAGCTGGGAGGGATGTTTGAAGCGAAGCCACTCACCAGTCATTAAGCATGCCTCCTGCTGCTATGCAAATTCAAGATGCTGTTGAAGAGAGCTAATCAACAACTAGCCATGGTTGGTTCACATTAAAGTTCCCCTACACTACAAAATGTGTTTTGCTCATTGTAACTTCACATGGATGTTTGACCGTGCAGAATGATGTATGTGCAGTCTGACAGCAGAAGGCTGATTTGACATTCATCTGCTGAGGAGGGAAAGTTTCTCTGTGCTCACCTTTAAGACGCAAACGTACAAATATGATTTTGTGACATCATAACTAGTTTGGAAGCCAATCGTGCTCCAATATGCTACTTATACAAGTGTGATGTGGAAACTTGAAAAACATACACTGAGAATTGATTTTTTTTTCAGAGATGTAGGAGAAACCATGCATCCAGCTTTTGAATGTAAACATATTTTTGTAATTTTTTTTAATGTAATTTAAAAAAAGAAAGAAAAAAGGCACAAATTATTATTCCAATAACAGGTTTTTTTTATATATGTGATATTATTTTATGTGGTGCCAGTAACTCCTACCTTTTCAGCCATACTAACGGCTTGGCTCAATGGATGGGAATGTCTGTTGGTCAGTATGCCAACCACTTTGGTCCAGACCAAAATAAACAGGGGCCATTATGAGCATGTAGACTCCTGTTCCTTATTCTGGTGTTATGAAGGTGTTTCTAACTTTTCTATAGCAGCTACTTTTCTATTGAGGGTCATGTCTCAGTCATGTCTATTTTAAGCATCCACACTCATTACAACACATCTTCTCAAATCTCAACAGTGCTATATTAGTAAAAACACAAGCAATAGTTGTGGTGTACGCCTCTATTGGAGGCAATCAACCATTATACAGTGCTTTTTTTTCTGGAATGGCACATAGACAATCCACTCCCTCACAGTGAGCTGGGCCAGAGCGGCCTGAATGCTATTAAAGCCTAACGAAGATATCCACTGTTGAGGATCACTGAGTACAATACAGACTTGTTCTCCTTTGGAGGATCCTTCTTTCTTCTTCCTTGAGTGTGCTGCTGTTAATCATGAATGGCAGTGATATGTTATTATAAGTTCACTGTGCCAAATCTTAGTGAGATCCCTCCTTTTTCTCCCGATATATCACTGACACTATATCATTAAAACAACAAACGTGGGTGAGTCATATCCTGTGAAAACATATGAAACAAATGCGTAGAGCTGTGTGTGGTGGGGGATGGGGAAGATTGGAGAAAGAAGTAAGAAGTAGACACACGCCTTAGGGTCTAATTTGAACCACATACTGTAGCTTCTCTGCAGCCATGTGGCGATGTAAGAGGACCCTGGGGGGTGTCAGTAGTAGCAGTACAAGAAGTGTGTTTGAGAATGGCATAGTATTTTGAGAAAAACGTCTTATTCAAATGATGTTGACTCTCTGGGCATCTCCTCCATTTAGGAGGCCATCTCTTACTGCTGAACCACCCCCCAGTCTGCCCGACATAAGCTATCTCACACAGCAAAGTCCCTCTGCTTTAAGCTCAGGAGGCATCAACCCATAAGTCAGCGGGTCTTCCTCCTCACTGTCACTGATATGCCGTAATAACCTCATCCACAAAGCCAGGCCTCCGCTGTCCTCTCCTCCCCCTCAGCAGGTAACAGAGCAGGGACAGAGGGAGTGGATGGAGGGGGAGTGGAGGGTCAATCATCCAGATTCCTCACATGTTTCCACCTCAGTACTCCAGTGTTTGAAAGATGTTTCCAGCTTGAAACTGGGAGTTTGGTAGTTTCAACTCCCTCAAGCTGCAATGGGAAACAGCAAACAGCAGCACAAGAAGCAGAAACATGGGGCCCGCTGCAGTGTTGCAGTATAACTCCTGATCAAAATGTCTGCTTTCCCGCCCACCTGCCTGGCACCATAACTCCTAATAAAAATAACACAGTACTTTTTCCAGGGAGGAACACAGAGAAATGCTGAGTAGAACTGACAACTTTATACCTCTATATAAAATAAAGAATGAATAGAGCTTTTTCCTGGCATTTTAAAAGTGACAAGTATTTCTCTTTCACTTCTTCACTTTTTCTTTGTCTATGTCTCTCTCTCGCTTTATTTCACCATTCCTTTCTCGCTTTTTCCACAGTCCAATGGTCACACGACACATAAGCATTATGCTCACACACACACATACAAACACATCACACAGCTCATTTGGTTCAGAGAACAGGTCACTTCAGTCATTCTGGGTATGAGTAATACTTTGCAAGTCAGGACCGCAGCCCATGCTGACACAGTTGAAGTTTGGTTTGTTTTTCTCCTCAAGCTAACAGTCCTGTACAACACCCCAATATTCCTCTTTAGTGAGCGTACACATCCTGACCATGAGTTGTAAGGCTTACGTCATTGCAAAGCCAGGGATTCATTAGTTCAGTGACTCAGGGCTCAACGATACCAGTAGTAAAGAGCTTACATATTCAGTTAGTCCTTGCGACGCTATGGAAAGTCTTAAGTAGTGAAACATATTGAATGTTTTTTCTTACAAAAAGTGAACAAATAGCAACCTTTTTGTTCCTGATGCTGTTTGAATTTACTTTTCTTAAATAAAAATATCCATGAAATGTCTTAAAATGTCACTTTTGCTATTTAAACACGGTGGACTCACGTAGCAATTATGATACATCCTAAAACCTAGCATAAGAGTTCCACAAGTACAGAAAACAAGCCATCAAGCCAGTAAACTACATCAGTAATATCCATTCTACAGAAACATCTACCTAAAGTTTGCTAACATTAGCCACCATTAGCTACTGGTCACACCAGACCAGGTAAGGCTGTAGCAACAACACCTTGGCACAATGGTACGTCTTATTGCTTATGATTCCTTCTTTTCATTTGTAAAAGCAAGAAAATGTTATTTCTTCTTTAAACATTACATAATCTTGCTTTTAAGTAAAGGTTCGTAATTTTGGAAAATACACTTATTCGCTTCCTGTTGGGGAATTAGATGACAAGATTGATGCCACTCTTGTATCTGTATGAAGCTACAGCCAGCAGCCGGTTAGTTTAGCTTAGCATAAAGACTGGAAACAGGTAAACAGCTAGCCTGGCTTTGTCCAAGGGTAATAACATATGTCTACCTGCACCTCTAAAGCTAGCTTCATATTAAACATTCAACAATACCTGCAGTTCATTAACTCAAAAAACGTGTTAGAAAAAGTTAGAAAGAACTGAGGCTTACTGTCACCATTGAAATCATTTTTTTATATCAAAAATAAGACTTACATGCTCAGTGTTGGATTAGATTACTTGTTTAAATGTAGGCATATATAATCTGCAACCTGTTCCTGCTTCCCTGTTGTCAGAGGGAGTTAGACATTAGCGCTGACTGTAGTGATCCCTGCAGTCCCTCTGCCTGGAGCAGCAGGAAGCCAGGTTAAACATTACATGGTGTACAGCGCCGAACTGTTTCAGAACTAGCAGCCGCTCTGAGTGACTACTGACAGGACTAGTGATTTGTAGAACCTGTAATCTACTGCTCTTACCAGCAGCACTATCCAGTGCCATGAAGAGAACTGATGCTATCTTTGAGCATGTCCTCATGGACACTCTTCTAAAGGAGTGGGGCTTCTGAAAGACTTTCACTGCATTTTGAAAGCAGGTGTTTTCTATTGAGAGTCTTGACGCCATTTGAAGATGAGCACAGCCTGTCATCTGGCGGATCTTTAGAGAGCGTTTGTTGTCGCAGACGGTGATAAAGTGAGGACTAAAGAGGGCTGAAGAAACAAACCGAATGTATTTAGGGTCTTTCTGGAGTGCCCCCCTCAAAGTGAGTCATGCATTCCCAGCATACACATAGCTTTCATTGTGATTATAGATCGAGGGAGGCCCAGGGAATAAATCACAAGGTCAGTGAATGGCTGTCTGACCTTTAACCCCCGGGGCAGAGAAAAGACTGCTCTATATCCCGATGTCATCAGCAAGTCATTACCACCAAGGCTCTCAACACCTCTACCATCCCACCCTAACTCACACTGCTGAGCTGCTATTGGACAAGCCCTCTGGTCACAGCATCTAAATCACTCTGCAGGGCGGCCCTTATAGACTTGACCTTGGCTTGGTGCTGTTTTCCATTCCCCGCTCCCACATTTAACTCTGTTTATTGTTTCTCTGTGTCCCTACTTACCATTCTGTCCAGTGGCAGGAGCACAAGAAATAATAAGTTATGAGCGCAGTAAACAATATTGCTTGTCTGGCTATCACCAGACCAAGCTCAATCTTTTAAGATTGAACATTAGTCTGGGGAGTCTGCTCTGTATTTTCTCTGCACAAGAGGCGTGATCAACGGGCATAGTTCAAATGACTCTGTACGCAGTTGGATAGTCCTTCACCCAATCAGACCAACGATCCGGGTGACGTAGCAGCGACAGCGGCATCAACGGGTTGCTGCGCTTCGGTGGCCGGCTTGTTGAATGTAAACAAAAAGCTGCTTGGTCGCTTCTCTATCGTCATTGTGTTAAACCCGCCAATAGCATGCCAGGTGGATAAGCCAGTGTGTGATTGGTCACCGCAAATTTGTAACGGAAGCAGAATAGATAAACTTACAGGTTTCCAGCCTGAGCTGCAGGGAGAAATCAAATCGCCGGCAGATCGGGCTGGGTTTACCCAGTCTACATTATTGCTCCATCATGTTTTATTTGGTCCTGTTAGTAACATATAACAACTCCTTTCAAATTCCTAATTATTCTTGTTCTACTCTGTGCTAATATGCTGTATTTGAAATAATCTGTTCATCCAGGAGATATTTAGACATGTGTCGGTGGTCCTGTATGACAAAGCATGTTTGCCCTTGTGTGGTTGACAGAGTTTGTTGAAACGAGACTTCGGCATTGAGGCAAAGCATATGTTTTCTTAGGAGACGATGGGGTGAGCTGAGGTTAACTATTTTGACCGTGAACGCCAATCTGAGGCCTAATTTGAGCTGAGCGGTCTCCTGAGGAGGAGTCACCTCCTCACCAGGGCCCTGACCTGTGACCCCCTCAAGCTGCTTCTGCACTACATCCAGAGAGATAGATAGAGAAAGAGAAGGAAAATGACAGAGATCTATGTCTTATTAAACATCTCTACACCCTGCATCCTGACAAACAACTCTTGTGCACACATTGCAGAACCATCACAACTCTCAAAACACAAGTTTAAAATGTACAAACTTTGATTTCCACTCATTTTTCTCTGCGTGCATTTGTGCATACTGTTTTCCCTGTTGTTTACACAGTTTCCCAGTCTTAGTAACAGAGGAGCGGCTGTGAGCGAGCTTGCTTGACTCGAGGCTTCAGGTTGCAGCATGCCCACCTCCGCAGCAGACTGACAGATTTACATTGTTGTCTTCCACATTGTTCTGCACTTGCAAGTCCTAATCATACTGTTGAGCAATGGCATCCCTTGAAAAACCCATCTCTCAGCATCTACCCGTTTCTATTTCTCCTGCCCTCTAGCCCAAGGCGATGGCAGAAACCCTGAGCTGTGCAAAGCATAGCAGATTAAAAACTCCTACTAGGCCTATAAAACAACCAAGTACTTATGAAGGCACCTGGATAGACTCCTCTGTAGAACTGAATGCCCCTCAAGACAAAAGACCTATTGACTAATTCATTTATATAAAGGATTATACCTACACCAACCTTGGAGACGTGCCGGGAAAAGTCTTTACAATTCTCTCTTCATGTAAACAGACGTGTATGCCTGAACATGTCTCAGCTAATGTACACTTTACTCGTTGGAAAACTGCACCGTACAAATAAATTAATCAAGCTGAATGCTACACTTCCTTTCAAAGCACTATGGGTGCCCCGTTAGTGCATATTCCATCAATCATGATCAAATCACTCTGGAAAAGTGGGACGAGGCCAACGTGCAGAACTGTTCCAACAGGGCAGAATTTGAGCAAAGAATGGAATGGAATTGTAAATGTGGTTTGTGTTGAGAAGTACAGAGAGCAGCAGAGGAATACATCTGTGAGTTGAGATGTAATAAAATGTTTCTCAGTAAAGGATTTGATTTAGTTTGGTTTATGCACCTTCAAATGAGGTATAAGGTTTAAGGGGTTTCCAAGTGGTAACTAATGGCTTTTTATAAAACATTTATTAATGGATTATAGATGGATACAGATTGTAAAAAAAAAAAAATCTAAAATATATCCTCTTTCATCATAATGTTTTAGCTTTAATTAATGAGGATGATCCCACCGATGGACTGTTTAACCACTTGGCCTCTGGAAAAGACTTCTAATTTCTAACTGAAGTAATAATTAACATGGTTGACTATATTTTTGAAAAGAACCCTTTATTAATGACTACCTCACCTATTAATAAGCCATCAGTACTGCAGTTATATTGTTCATGAATGAAATTGCAGATGTTTTCCAGAAAGTATGCGGATGAATGCACCTTTACAGATCTAGCTTTAAAAAGAAAGTTGTGTATCTATTGTAAAAAAAAAAAAAATTGTTAGAGAGGACATGCATCAGCCAAATATAGTTTATACAACTGAGAGCAACACAAAAATCCTTAGCAATGGCTTATTATTGAACTGTAAACCATTATTATTATTATTATTTTTTTATTTTTTTTAAGATTATTTTTTTGGGGGTTTTCCCTTTATTGTGTAGAGACAGTGGATAGACATGAAAGGGGGCGAGAGATGGGGGATGACACGCAGCAAAGGGCCGCAGGTCAGATTCAAATTCGCCATTCGCCATTAGTTACAACTTGTAAATATTCTATATAGAAAACACAGTGTAAATAAAATATTTTTCATTAACAAGAAGTAACATTTAGTTTGGGTTGTAGTCCCTTTAATAGCACACATATTACACATACAGCATGTTTAACCATGTTGATTTAAAGCTAAATAAAGGGTTTTAACAAAATAATATTGTACATTTATAATGTACTGTTTAGTATTACCTAGTGCATGTTTTAAGGTAAAGTGTCAATATAAACAACCTGTAGTAGAATGGATGAATTTGTGTAACAAGATGATATGCCTTGTCAGCCTGGAAAAGACACACATAATCTATCATCCAGTGGAATCGGAGTGTTTGCTGTAATTAAATGTACAACCAGTGCAGCGCAGCAGTGTGGGAACACCTCAGCTTGTAATTACTGTAAGTGAAAGTCGGAGACACACCTTGTAAACTGATCCCTGAGAATCCTGATATTCACGCTGAACGCCACTCCCCTGTCTCTCCCCCTGGCTGCACAGCTAAGCTAAGGTAAAGCTGCAGGAGAAAGCTCCCCCACTTCAAACACACACAAACACCCATCTCAACCCCTGGCCCAGCCTCTCTCTCTCTCTCCCTTGCCTGTGCTACCCAGCACGAGCTGTCACTCCTTTAGAATGTCACCGTAATTCACAGTGACAACAAACAACTGGCCATGCTACACACTACCCATGATCCCTCTCAGAAAACTGAGGGGGGGGTTGGAGAGTTGGAGAGAGAAGAAGTGAGGGTGCAGACGGGGACATTTAGGAGGGGACAAAGAGAAGCGAAAGAGGGCATAGGGTAGAAAGACTAGAAGGAAAGGGCCAAAAGGGGAGGGGAAGCTATTGTCATGTATATAAACCCATTATCTGTCATATTTGTTCAAAAGCCATTTTAATATTTCCTTCCACATTATGATAACCTGCTGCATTGCTGCAGCAAAAAAAATGATATACAGCTGTTGTTATTACAAAAGGGCACAATGAGGCTGACAATCAATATGGGCCTGTCAGATAGGTTGATAGGTTGAGGAATAGTAGGTTGGTGACCTCTGACCCCGAAGCATAGAAAAAAGACAGAGGTGGTGTGAGGGGGGCAGTTGAAGTTTCACACCCTTTCTCAATTGCAGCGCTTACTTCGAGGTTTTGTTCAGGTCTGAGGAGCATTTTCTTTCCCTGAGAGACCTTAAGTACTTAAAAAGTGGACAAAAAAAGCCAGGGAGGGAAATGGAGGAAAATAGGAGCAAAGGGAAGAATACCAATAAGTAGAGAAATAGGAATGAAATGGAAATAGGAGGCAGGAGGGGAGGCTGGGAGAAAAGAGGGAGAGAAAGAGAAAAGGGAACATGACCCTAGGTTCAGCCAAAGACAAGGCATAAATCAAAGATGCCGTGAAAACACGACACCTTTGGGCTCTCTGTTTTGCGTTCCAACCACAGAGCCAAACTTTTCTCAGCCGAGCGCAGCCAGTTCTGAGGATTCATGTGCTAATAGTACTGATGAGTTGTTGTTTATCTACCATTACTCTGAAGAGCCAAATCAATCACTGCGTAAACATTAACCAGGGTGCAGAGAGCTGGAGGGCGGGAAACTCGTTCAGGGAAAAAGAAGGAATTCACTCATTCACGGCATGACAAGCAGGCAAACAGAGAGTGGAGAAAGTCCTCAACCTGTAGATAAGAGAAACACGTTTTTAAGATGAAATTTGAGACTCTATGCATTTTTTAATTGGGTCTTTTTGTAAATTACACATTTTTTATGCACCAACAATGGGACTGTGCAGAAATTATGTTTAGTAGTGATAGCTCTAAAGTTTTAAACCTCCTCCTCATCATGCTCTTACAGCCGTTGTGTGGTGGTGGTGGCATGTGTGCCATGTGTATTTCATTGGATGTCCTCTGTGTTGGACCATCACAGCCCCCAGCCAGTCTAGACAGGGAACTTGTTTACTCCACTGCAACAGCACAGAAATGCATGTGAGCAAATTGTCCCATCTGTAATATTATCCCTGGGGTTAGTAGTGACTGTGTCAGCCGCCCACAATGATATCGAACAGAGAGGATGTTTAGCTTTGTGGTTATTGTTAAGTGAATAATTGGATATGTATTTTTAACCAGCGTCTGTGTGCCAGTTTGTATGTTGCCCATTGTGCTATTTCACAACTGACAGTGTACAGTATGCATTGCATGCTACACAGTTAGAGTGCAAAAAGTAGAGTAGAGTAAGGTAGACTAGAATAGAGGAGTAGTGTGGAGTAGAGGAGAATAAAGTACAGTACAGTAGTAGAGAATAAACTGGGTGGGTGGGTGTGAGTAAAGAGGGCAGTAAAGTGGAGTAGAGTAGAGAAAATTACAGTACAGTACAGTAGTAAAGAATAAACTAGGTGGGTGGATATGAGTAAAGAAGGCATTAAAGCAACACAATGTAACTTTTCCCGCTTCGGTCCCCCTACCGGTTGCCTCACTGGAACTACAGCTCATGCTAAAAGTTACACAGTGTTGCTTTAAAGTAAAGTAGATTAGAGTAGAGTAGAGTAGAGTAGAGAAGAGTAGGGTAAAATAAGGACAGTACAGTAGTAAAAAATAAACTGTGGCTGGGTGGGTGTGAGTAAAGATGGCAGCAGTATAGAGTAGAGCGGGGTACAGTACAGTACAGTACAGTACAGCACAGTAATAAAGGATACAGTGTGAGAGGGTGGTGTGATTAAAGAGGACAGTAGTATAGAGTAGAGCAGAGTAGAATTGGCCATATTTTTTATTATTTCCAGAGGTCAGCGGATCACTCAGTCTTCAGAGAAAACAAACAACACACTGATGACAGATGAGGTGATTTCATTTCTTCTGCCTCACGCTAGAAGATGGATCCACCATCTGGGTGTCAGGCTGCTTGGCTGCTGGGTGAACTGCCTGCCTATGGTGTCGGGGTCTGTCAGGGGGTGTCGGGCCATGTGTCCCCTTTGAGGGGGGCACAGGGGTCCTGGTGGGCCTTGTAGCCTGTGACCATGATGCCTGTTCCCCTGACCCAGAGCACCACCCCTCACCCTAAACAAGACACACGCATCCAAACACACATGCACAATACCAGGTCAATGGCCACTTGCTCAATCCATTAACACTCTGTTAGCTTTTATATGAGCTTACAATGTTATGAAAAGCACATGTCCAAAGGTTCCAGTACAATAGAAAAGCTGGCAACCAGATTCACACTCTGGGTCTGGTAAAAGTTAGTAATGCCATATACTGTTCAGGACAACAAGGCAAAAGTAGCAATTCTCCATCTGGTCGTTCATTTACAGCCTTAGTTGGAAGTTTTTAGCTTTTACAGTCCTATAAATCTATGTTAAAACATAATCTTTCCTACCTGCATATGTAGGTCCCAACGTCAAAATAAAAACACATAATCACTGGTGTTTGAAGCTGGATGGGATGAAGAATTGATTTTGAAAGCTATGAGGCTCTACCAAAGACAGCCCCAAAACACACCACAGACCTCCCATCCCAAGCACATTGCATTGTGTGCGTGTGTTTGGCATGTAGAAAAGATGATGCAGCTGTAGTTTAATAGGACTGTAATCTACTGATAATAGAGAAACAGTCTGCATCACTGTGTTCTCTCTGTTTTTACAGGTTTTTCTGTAGATTCTCATTAAACTGATCACAGACAGACAGTTACCCTGTGTCAGACTGTACGATGTCATGCAGCAGCAATCAATTGGTAAACCCGCATATAAAAGGAAGGCTGACACTAGAAAGTGAAGGTTAAGGAGTATTTGAAGTTACTAAAGAAAGCTTAAAACCTTTCCACTTCAAGTTCAGTGATAATACCAACAGCACACTGCACCACTCCAACACATATATGAAACAAACAAAATGCAACTGTAAATGTAACTCCAAGTGAATACATGAAGTACATAGGCTGCACAGTGTTGTAATTGGGCTTTGAGAGTATAAGAGCGGGTGTGTGGGCCCATCTGCCCCTGGTATCCGGGCTCTGTGTTTGGGGGGCCATGGGCAGACTGCTGCTGGCGTGGAGTCTGAATAGGCCGGCGGCTGAGCTAAGAGAGCTGTGTGCACATGGCCTCCATGGCTAATCTGCTAATGTATTCCAGAGGTCAGGAGGGTTTCGCACCAAATCAATGGAGGGATTTACACAGCTTTCCCCTGGAATGTGCTCCATCCACACTCTGCTTCGGAGAAAACATCCACCTCTGCTTTGCCAGGCCGTCCAATTTTCCGCGGCATTTAACCACAAAAAAGGAAGAGCGAATTTGAAAAAAACAACAGAGAGGTGCAGTGAAGCGCTCTCTTACCCGTCCCTTCTCTTTTACATGTCCACCACAAAAAGTAAGCAGCGACAGCCTCAGGTTTGCTGCTGAGATGTTTAGTGCCCCTGTCCGACCACATACAAGCACTTTGGTATTTAAGAGCTCACTGACACAGAGATTACTGAGCAGAGATGTAAGATATGGCTGAGCTTTTACATATGGGGGTAAAAGGTGAAAAAACAGCAGGGAGGGAAGAAATAAAGAATGCATAAGAGCAGCTAGGGCCTTGATGTCAATCCACAGTTTTTGAACTGTATCCTCTCTAATCCAAGAGGCCTCAGTACCTTAAAGAGAAGATAAGAATCACTTTGATATATCAGCATGAAACCACAATTCAACTAAGAAAATCTGTGCACCATCAGCATCTACAGCCTATATGCTCTCATAACATAAAGCACTAAGGCTCAAAATGCTCCTTGTGAACATCTCAAAGGTCAACTGAAATGGGGCAGAAAATGGAAGCAATGTGGGGCGTCATGCTGTTCGAACAAGACGTCACAGAATTGATTCTCCCTGCAGCCGAACCTGCTTATAGATTCTTGATTAACCCTGGCTGAACTTATATCATCCGTGTTGGAATGAGAGCTTTTTACCATAGTAAATGTAAAAAAATATGCACAATTTAACAGGAATTAAAGCACATTATAGAAGATTGTGATAGATATTGTGAAACACTCTCTCTTTTTCATCAGGCGTGGCTGTAAATGGCATTCAGCTTCTGTTTTCAATTATTTAAGGTAAATTCTGGGCCGTGACCCTAAAGCAGATGCCTACAGTGATTACTGGACAAAGAAAAAGAAAGAGAGAGAAGGTTCTGAGAGAAAATAGCAGGGAGGGAAAGTGGCCCACTCTGAAGCCTAACACTCAAAGTTTCTGATATGTGATCATGGAAGATATTTCCCTCTTCTTATCTGTAGTGTGTCTGTTTGTGTGTTTTATGCGAATGTGTGTCAGTCAGGTCTTGTGTGCGTAGGAATGCACCAAGGTTATGCGGCGCTCAATCCCTCCTCTCCTCTATGTCTCTGGCTGTTGGTCTAGGCCCGGCTCAGGTCATAAATAAGGGATAGAGGAGGACACCCGAACCCAGACACACAGACGCAGCGTACAGGGGCCCTGGTCTTAAATCCAGACAGCCCAGCTTGGACCAAACCAACCCCCCCCCCCCCCCCACCACACACACACACACACACACACACACACACACACACACACACACACCCAGAGAGAGAACGAGAGCCATGGCGGCTCACTTTCACTGGCCTTAAACTCAGTTATAGAGGTTACAGGTCAGATTCATATAAATGTGTTCAGCTCCACACGCTTTGAATGGGAGATTGATGTTCCACTTCTTATGTTATTCTTTCACATATCTGTCTCAGGGTGAGATGTGTTTTGTATAACTCCCACATGGATGGTTGATGAAAAGCAGAGTTTTATGTAAATAGTGCATTTACAATATAGATTTTTGGAGGAAAGAACTATAAAGGCAGATTCAGATTAAGATCGTTACCCCATATTGGCGAGGTTTAAACTGACAAGTAGGCCCACACACTTGATGTTACATGTAATGTTTGTATCACATACTTTTCTGAAACTCTTCAAAATGCTCTTATCCTCTGCCCTTCTCTTGCTATAACTCCCCCTCCCTCTTGCTAACTTTTGCCATCCTTCTCTATCATCCAGCTGATCTGTCTGCGGCTGCTTGCTTCACTGCTGCAATGCTACATGATCTGTTTACCAATACTCCAGGCTGAGGGAGAGAAACGACAAAAGACTGTTTGAAGGGGATCAGAATCGACTCACACAGTTAGCCTCAAGCTCAGAATCTGCAGCACGAAGGTGACGTGATGGTCTCAGAAGAAGACATTTGAACAAGAGGATGGATACCCGAACCGAGCCAGTCCCCACCGAGGGGACCGAGGCCGGGCCGGGTTGGGACAGATATTTAGAAATGATGTTCGGGTTCGGGTCGGGCTCGGTCACATCAGTGCGATAAGGCATTGAACATTTTAAATTTAAAAAGCTTATTATGTGCAGGTGCGCGCCTGTGTTAACGTGCGCTTGTTGCCCCATGTGCGCTGATGCGCTCATCTGTTGACATTTCCGAATGCCTTCCTACAGTTGCTTAATAAAAGTGGGCTTTCCACACAAACAAACTTATGTGTCATTAGTATGAGAAAAAAACGAGATTTTAACTGTGTCGGGCTCGGGTCGGGCTCGGACATAAATATCTTAATGCCTGTCGGGCTCAGGTCGGGTTCGGTTACTGCTCTGTCGCACGCGCCCCGGGCTCGGACAGAAAAATGCAGCCCGATCCACACTCTAATTTGAACACATTTGAACAAGAGTAGTTTGAAAGAATAGTTTGACATGTTGGGAAATATACTTATTTGCTTTCTTGTCGACAGCTAGATGGGAAGATTTTGTTACCTTTGAACACAGCCAGGCTAGCTGTTTCCAGCTGCTAAGCTAACAAGCTGCTGTCGGTAGCTTCATATTTATCGTACAAACATGAGAGAGTGGTACTGATCCTCTTATCTAACTCTCAGTAAGAAAGCAAATAATCGTATGTTGAACTAATTTATAAGCTGTTAAGTTGTTCAGTATATTACTTTCTACATTTTAGAGGTTAAAATTAGAGGTGGATGAGCTTCATCCTCTCTGAATCTCCATCCCCACCCACCAAGTTCACCTACAATTCCCCCTTGCTCATCTTCCCCCCTCCACATGACTCACCCCCACCCAGCCTCTTGTCCCGCAGGCCCCATCCTCCTCCCCATCATTGCCATGATCTCTCCATTCATCTGCCAGAGTGTTTCCTGTGCATGGGGTGATGGGAGTTCATCATAAAAGGGCCCCAAGTCAGCCCATGAAGGCCTCGGATGGCCTCTGTCACCCGTTCCCACAGCCCGCCTGTCTGTCAGCCCCTCTGACTGACAAGCCCTGTCACCCCACACCCTGACGCTCACACCCACTCCAGATACACCCAACCCCCCCCCCCGCCACTCACTAATATGACAGACAAAAGCTTCAGCCTCACACTCTTGCCACTTGTCAGTCCACCAGTGGAGAAGGAGGGGAGGAGAGAGTGTGGGCACGGTGCCCAGTGACTCCACTTCGTCCAGTCATGAACAGGGTCCGCTTCTGTGGCCCTCCAGACTCTTTGAAAAGGAAGAATGCACCATGCTAAATCTGCCCACAAGGGATGGTGGGCGGTGTGAAAAGACTGACACTGATGCCACCCTCCCCCTGGCACAATGACACAGATGCTCCTGGCAGGAGGCTCGGAGCACAGCGCTGTGTCCGACAACATCACAGGATATTTAGTGTTTGGTACCAATTTGGATACAGAGTCTCTGATCAGACTCTGGTGTGTTTTTATATGTTTCAGTTCATATTAACCAACACAAGCTGGATAAAAAAAGTGTTCTCTATTTCAGTAATGACTCAAGGGAAAGATCATATGTATCCAATTCGCACCATAAAGTGTACTGTTGACCAAACTCTTCTGGAGGAGTTTTGGTGACTTGCTGAGAGGTTAGTTCAGTAATTCAGCTATTTACGCACTTTAAATAGCCACATTTGTCTTTTCCCCCCCTTCCTGTCTATATTGTGAAACATTTCTGTCTGAAGGTCACTTCTTAACACTTTACTTACCCTTTCCTCCATCTGTCCTTTCTATAAGTGCCAGGCCACCCTCTGTGTATCTGCATCATATAATGCTGTTATTCAAAGAAGAAGTGGACAGTTAACTGAAAACCTACAACTCAGCGGCAAAGGAAGATTTCATCAAACTGTAGGGAACCTTTTCATGCAACTTAGTTCTAAGCGACACCCTAAAATTAGCTGAAGATTTGCAATAAACACCGCAAGCAAAAACTGTTGTGAATGCTGAACTGGAAGTGTTTCCTGTAATAGTAAAGGTAAAAAAAAAAAAAAAAACTTCCAAGATGGGTTTAGTTTCACTGTACAATGCCAGCATTTGTCTGGAAATAACCGTTTTTGTTTGTGTTATGGTTAGGGTACCTCCAGGTCTAGGTAGTAGTATGTACACTGATATTTCAATCTTACCTTGTTCCCAAAAGGATACAGTTACTAGAGATGTTCTCTATCTGTCCAGGTTGGCACCCTACACCATGCTGGTACCCGACCACAGCCCCATATCTCAGTCCATTGAAGGCTGGGGGTGTGTATCCCAGCCAGCAGAGGCCTGTCTCCAGACACACATCAGTGTGATGGAAAGTCTCCTAAGCAGGCCAGGAACACAGCTCACCCTGTCTGAAGCCAGCTGCTTTAAAGACCCGAAGAAGAATTAAAAGGAAAATGATGGGAGGGAGAGAGGAGGCTTTCTGTCAGAAGATGAGATAATCTGACACAGACACACGCACACACGCACACACGCACACACGCACGCACACACACACACACACACACACACACACACACACACACACACACACACACACAGGTTAATGCTGTGAAAAAACCCAGCAAGAAAAATGTTTTTTGGAAAAGTCACATGTGGTGTTATCTTAAAAGGATAATGAATATGTATTTCCTTGCGAATGAGAGCGAGTTTCAGTGTATAATTTTGTGATGGTAGTTTCCACAGAGACGACAACCTGGTTCCAGTGTGGTGACCAGGAATAATGCAGGTCATGCATGACTGTTTTTGTCTTTGTCTCTGTGTGTCTCACTCCATCTGTCTGTATATCCAATGACACCAATTACTATTTTTTGTATTGGAAAAAAGGGAGTGCATAATACCAAATTTAAAAATCTAATTTAATTCTGCTGCTGTTTTTTTGGGGGGCACAAAAGATCCATTTTCTTTCACTCAATTCTCCCCAACCCCGATGCTCCTCTTCTCCCTCCTCACATCTAGCTGCTGTATTTCCTGTGTGGTGAAGCTGGCACCAGGCTTCGAGAGCTTTCCTGCACAGACGTTTTTGATTCAAGCGCTGAAGTTTCTTGGGTTCTCTACATGTGTGGCGTAGACCATCTTCTTCCCCACTCTGTTTACTGAGCAGTAAAACCCGGAGGCCACAGACCGACGTGGGCTCACTCTGAGGCTCCTCGTTCCCACCAGAAAGGAACACATTTCATGAAGAATAATACTAATAACGTGACCAGAGCCCAAAACACTTCCTTTCCCGCAGCTCTGCAGATCAGGTTTTTGTTATATTATTCTTCATGTTACAGTATTGGCTGCCAGAGTGCCTCATGAACACTAACCCCAAAATTATCTATTGCTTTTTCAAAGTGTTGCACTTGAGAATCTTTCTCAGTCCAAACTCACACCAACAGTAGACTTATTCTAAACCCCTAAAAAGGCTGAAATAGTCCCTTTATGCAGCACGTTGGGGTCTTTTAGGGGCTTGTAAGTGAATTAGAACTGCCTTAAAAATACCCTTGAGGGAACAGATGATAGAGGGAACAAACCAGAGAGAGACGAGTAAGACGACAAGGAAAGCAGACGCAAAGAGAAGTAAAGGGTGAGAGAAATTGAGTGAAAGAGATGAAGAGAGGAAGAAAAAGAGGAAGAAAAGTCCTGGTTTTCTTTTCCCTAACTGGATTCCTGGGTAATGACTGGGTCGTAATGGTACCGAGCCTCAATTTGCCAAATGGAATAGAGGCCCAGCCAGCCCCACGATGTTTATTTCTCTCCATTTTTTATCTTTTCCTTTTTTCCATTTTCGACATACAAATCATACATATATACAGAATCTGCATTTAATTTGTATGGCAGCCCACTGTTTCCTTCTTTTTTTTCTCATCTGCTACCCTATATTTTTTCTTGCACATTCAGCAGAGTCCTCTGGCCAAAGCAGGGATTTGTGGCTTGCTAACCAACGGAGGGGATATTTTCTGAGAAATCCCCTCTGCCAACAACTTTCTTCGTTGCGGCCTCATATGCTGACCTGAGCATTGAATCACTGCTGAAAGAGACTTTGGTCCATGCTGTCTTTGTTACGCAGTGACCTAGAGTTGAACATAAGTTTGCAGAACAATGTCAAAGAAAAGAGAAGTGAAATATTTCAACTTAATGGTTTTTACTGTGCTGGTATGAAGGTATAGTCAGTCAATCCCCGTGCATGCATCAGCAAAGTCAGCAATAAACCTGCAGTGAGCACTTTAAGCCTGCACACTCACGCACATTCAACAACCCAACAACCCCAGTAGTGTGGAACAGTTTCTAGTTCTGCGAGACTGATCAACTCTGTGAGCCACTGATGGGCCCCGATCCAGCGGCCACAGCGGCTGAATGAGAGCAGGCCAGGCTGCATGCCACGGGGGATTTCTGAGATCAGTGAATCTCTCCTTCTATCTCGGTATGGCTCAGAGGCTCTGGCTTTTGCAGAGAGCATGATATCTGGCCACGGTCCTTGTTTGGTTCGATTTACGGGCGCCATGTAGCGACCGCAAAAGTCAAAACCCAGACATGAATTCTCTCTCTGCGTACACTGCTCAAGCAAACCACATCAACCAAAGTATTTAATACAATTGTGGTTTATATTGATGTATTGGCTGCTACCTGAACTCACAGCACTTGAGATTTTAAATAGATTTGTATAGTTTCACATCATTCTCTAGAGTGTTTTTGTGGGTACACTTAGATTTACAAAATCATTGAATGCATTCATTTTTGTAGAAACTTAAACTAATAAAACCTACTCATGGTGGGGTCATATTGTAGTGTGTAACTGTGGCAGCCATGAACACACCACCGCTTATTCTAAATTATGTCATAAAGATGACAAGTACATGAAATAAATGCTGCTACACCTTTTTTCCCAACTGAAGTCTTTTCCAGACTCCACTTTTCTTCTTCTTTGTGCCCCACTACCCCATCCGTCCCCCTACCCTCCTCCATCCACATATGGCAGCTCCACCAGCAGCCGCACCCTCTCCCACTGTCGTCCCGAGCCAGGCACTTTGACGGACTGTCCCCACTTTTTGCCAGAAATAAAAATATTTGTTCAGTTAAGTGTTTCTGCAAATGGCGTGACGGTCTCATGGGCTGTCGGGCAACTGGAGTTCAGGTGGCCGGGTCCTTAATGATGGACTGATTTCAGTTCTGTCATTTGATTTCTCAGAGAAAGACATCAGTGTCTCCTTCCACACACGATTCTTGGAAACATCGAGGGTAGCAGATACTGGCTGAGGGTTCATGCTCTAAAACAAATAGTGGCCCCATGGCACGCAGTGACGCAGCGCCTCCCCTCTGAACCCTTAGCTCCCTGAGCCATGGCCTTTATCAGCCCGGTACGGGCATCTGACTGCACCAGTTGAGCTGAGACAAGGCGCATGAAACATTTCTGACATTTCTGACATTTCTCGAATGTGTGGCTAATCAGGAATGGCTGCTCATGTGTGGAGGATTCTCTAACTGCAGGAAGAAAAAGGGGGGAAGGTGATGTTGTACAGATGTATAACACGTTGGGGGTAGAACATACAGTTCTGCAAATGATCTGCCTGTGATTTATATATTTTCATAGGTTTATAGGCTGTTCACGTCAATATAACTTTATGAAAATATTAGTGTATGGGTCAACCATGCTGTGAGTGCATAAATCCATGAACTCTGTGTGAAAAATGTGGTATACCAAACCCTTTTTAGCCACTTTGACAATTAAGAACCTACAGTATATTGCAAGTACTTGTAGTTGAAACCTAATCATAAAAACAATTCTTAAGAGTGGAAAAATCACTTATTAAGATATTATAGGTTAGGGGTAAAGTCATTATTGGTTATAATTGAGGGCCAACTGCATTTAGAGCATGAAAAGAGGTGTGAGTAAAGGGGGAAAGTGTGATGCTGATGTGCATCTTGTGCAAGAAAAGTGTGTGAATCGTTGCTTCCTGCTTTTTAAGGTAATCCTAGAAAATCCATAGGAATTTGCATACAACTTCTACAGCAAATATACAGTACTGTCTACTACGACACCTCCGTCAAGAAAAACCGCCACAGTGAAGGAAAACAGTGTCAAAAGGAATTATTTAGCTGCTATGATTTCTCTCTTCAGGCTGGAGTTGTGTAGCCTGCTTAGGCCATAAATATCAGTGCTTTTATAATCTTAATCACACAGACATTTTTCTGTTCTCCTCCACGGGCCAGCTCCCCCTCAGACCCAGCAGGTTGCCGTGACGATGCCAAGCACTCCCCTCCACAACAACAACAACAGCAGCATTCAACAGGCGAAGATTTAGAGCTCTGCAAATATTGGCTGCGCTGGCCTTCATGTGTCAAGAATGGGAGGGATACAAATTCAGGGGGGTGGTTGATGTTGATCGTGACTCTCACCTTTACCAGTTCTAAACTTCTGGAAAATATACATTTCCCACATCCAGTAGAAACTAGAAGGACAAGGCGACAAGGTGGAGTTACATCAAATTGAGGCAGAAAAGGCAGCAGGGAGAGAAAGCAATCAAAAGAAGATTTAGATCCCCCAGAAGAGACAGCGAACATATTGAGAGTTGGGTCGACTCCCACCACCGCCCGAAAGCTCTCCTCTATTCACCCTGACACATTAGTATTCTAATGCCAGCGGGAATATGTATGACTGCATCCGAGAGAAAGAGATGCACAAGCCTGTGCCAGAGGAGCAGGGGAAAAGACAATGAAGGGGTAAACAGAAGAGAGACGTTAATGTGGTCAAGTCCTGTAGGGAGAGAAGCATTAACACCATAGAGGGGGTTTATATGATGACACTATTTATTTCCCTGCAGTCATTGTCTGCGTCTCCATGCCGACACAGCAGAGCTCTCTTCTCATGCGGGTGCACCCTGCTTTACCTTTATAGTCACACAAGGAATTGATAATAATGAATTACCGTACAGCTTTTTGTTCTACAAAGCTTGTTTTCGGTTATAGTTTAACCTCATGCACTCACATCCTTTACCACACAGCAAAAAAATACTCATTTAGAATTACCTAATGGTCCTGCATTTAAAATCCTACTCCAGTAAAACTAAAGAAATATTATCAGTAAATGTACTTAAAGTATCAAATGTAAAAGTACTCTATAGAAAATTGCCCCCTGTGACTGATACAGTATTATAAAACTTACTTACTTACAAAAAGTAAGGAAATTTGTGTTTGGTAGATTATTTCTCTGTGGTAACAATGCTTATACCGTTGGAAAAGCCTGTTTAGATCCCTTTCAAATGGTGCCCAATTTGTATGGAACATGCATTTGTGGGATGAGCAGCAGCGCTGAGTATGTGGGTTGCGCCCATGAAAGATTTTCCAAATCTTCTCTGCCATTGCTAAACAGGTTATTTTGCTGTTGCTATTGACACTTGTTTTGAGCTTCTGGTACCCCCAGGTTCAGTGATGAGTCCAGATTCTGCCTACGGCAGTTGGATCATAGGGTCAAAGTGTGGAGAAGATGCGGAGAACACTATGCTGATTGCTGCACCGATAGAGTAACACCTTTTGGTAGTGTGATGGTGTGGGGCAGCATCTCCCTCACTGGAAAAACGAGGCTTGTCATCATTGGAGGCAATCTCAATGCAGAGAGATATAAATTAGAGATGAGATTCTGCAACCAGTGGCAATCCCATATCTCCACAGTCTGGGACCAAACTCTATCCTCCAAGATGACAACGCTCGCCCCCACAGGGCGGGGTTTATCAGAGACTACCTCCAGAATGTGGGAGTGGAGAGGATGGAATGGCCTGCCAGCAGTCCTGACCTCAACCCCATTGAACACTTGTGGGAACAGCTTGGGCGTGCTGTTTGTGCCAGAGTGACCAACACAACCGCGTTGGCTGACTTGCGACAAATGCTGGTTGAAGAATGGGATGCCATCCCACAGCAGTGTGTGACCAGCATGAGGAGGAGGTGCCAGGCTGTTGTGGCTGTGTATGGTTCTTCCACACGCTACTGAGGCTACTGTTTGTAAAATGAATAAATTGTTAAATTGCCAATATGTCTTGTTTCTTCAAACTTCAATCAGCCAATCCACCAAACACCAAACGAGTCAATGGCAGAATAAGCTGTTTGGCATTGGCAGAGAAGATTTGGCAAATTTTTCATGGGCGCAACCCACATACTCAGCGCTGCTGCTCATCCCACAAATGCACATTCCTTACAAATGGAGCACCAATTGAAAGGGAACTAAACAGGCTTTCCAACGGTATAAGATTTATTGCCAAAAACCATTGTTACCACAGAGAAATAAACTACCAAACACAAATTTCCTTACTTTTTGTGCTAAGTTTACATGGCATTGTCATGGCATTTTACTGCAGTAACTGGTTGAGGTGAAGGTGGTTTTACATAGTTGGTTAAATCCAGTGGCTCCCGACTCAGGTGTCAGGCTGCTCCAAAGGGTCATAATATAAATAAAAAAGTAGGATGAGTAATGAGGTTGAAAAAAGTTCTGCAACACCAATTTCTATTCATCTTTTTGGAATTATTCCCTCAGTGTTTGCTTTTTTGGTGAAATATTGGGGAATTTTTTTTTGATGAATGAATGCATCCAATGAAACCATCTGAGAGAGTTTGAGGTGAAGTGTTTATTTGGTAGAACTGCTAACAACTCATAGACATCTGAAACATGACAAGGGGCCCCAACCAGACACAGCCTTTTGTAATTAAAGTCAAGTCTTTTTTGTAAGGTCACAAGTCGGGAAATGTTTCATCTTCAACAATGTATTGTAATTTATGAACATAACATATATTTTTATGTAAAAACTTAATCTGAAAAGTAACTGGTAATTACACCTATCAAATAAGTAAGTGCATACTGTAACAAATGGCTCAAAATGGTACTTATGTACAGTAAAGTACTTGTAAATGTACCTAATTACAGTCCACCACTGGTGAAAAGGATAGGTATTCCTAATGGAAAAACAATGCTTAGTTCATTCTACGATTACACGGAAAACAGCTGATCAACAGTTTGAGGCTCCTGTCCAGTCATGTAGTAGAAAATAACTGTGTAAACTTCAGTCATTGAGCATCACAAAGCATCAATATAAATCTGTTAAGAAGTGTTAAGAGCTCATTTGTGCTTCTGTTCTCTTTAAAGTCCCTTTTATTCCCTTATGAGCGCAATGAATTTGAACTATTTAGCAAATAAATCAACTGAACAGTTTACTCTTGACTACATGCCTGCATCAGACTAAACATATGCACACAACAACCTGATGCTTGTAAATATTTTCACCATGTCCAGCAGTGAGTTGGATCAACTTGAAGCCCCATGTCAAAATGCATTTTCTATGGTCCGTTAATAACTCAGGCTAATCACTTTAGCATTGTCTCTAGGGGCACAATGCCTCCCCTCATGTCCCGTATCCTAGCGAGGGGGCTAGGGAGCGGTCTGGTGACGGTGTGTTGAATTTGGGTGACAGGGCCCCAGTGGGAGTGGGCGCCCCCCTGTCCCTTAGATAATCCCCAGGAGAAAGGGCCTGCATTTAGGGTGCGATACGCTTAATCCAAGGGGGCCCTGTTCACAATGGAGCCTGGCACTTCCTTTGGCCTGGGAGCTTCCGCTGGTCTGGGGGGCCTGGCGTGGGTGCCAGTACAAACAAGAGCCAATAATACACGTCCGCACTACAATGACACAAACAACAGACATATACACACACATACACAGACATCATGGAATGGTGGAGAGAGGAGTGAGCATGGGAGAATCAAAAAAACAAACTTGTAAATTCACACTGTCCTTACGGGGAGCCAATCCAAACAAGCAGCCCACGCTCAGCAAGAGTAAACATGAAGCACACACAAATATACTGTGTATATATATATATATATATATATATATATATATATATATATATATATATACAGTACTGTGGGTAGAGGCAGTGTTTACATTCTGCCCCCGGGTACGATGAAACAAAGCTTGTGTGTACTGCAGAAAGATTAGCTCAGAGAAAGACCGAAATAGAGAGGGATCAAACAGCTCGCTGCCTACAGATAGTTTCATAAACAGGAAGACAGTGTCATGTAATGGCCCCTTCAGATGCTAAATGGAGTCTCATATACAGTAGATGTGATCTGGGGATGCTGGTGGATGACGCACACCCCCTTATTCTCCGTCAGCATTCGTGTTCCTACCGTAAGGGAAAATGAACATTTAAAAAAAAGATAAAAATAAGCAAACTTTTCCTAAACACATTTTCCCTCTTATTTACCACAAAAGAAATAATACTCCTACCAAGGCATGCACGTAGTATTTAGAGATATTTACGTAACAGCTGAGGGATATTATTCCATATTTCTCTGACATGATTCCACACGAGTTTGGATTAGACATTTGGAAAAAGGGAAATACATCAGGAATGGCGTCTTTTTTCCCTCATTTTCAGACTTGCTTTTCCTTCTCATACTATTTCACGCTGCCACATCCTCTTTCGTCCGTGGGTCCCCTAGCATATTCACTTGGCCCCAATACATGCGTGGAGAGGCCACATCAGATAGGGGAGGAAAGTTCTGTTGTGTAACAGAATAGGGGTAGACATACTTCTAACAAATAGTTATGTACTTGAGATTAAACTGACATTTAAGCTGCTGTCACTGCTTACACAATAACTGACACTAACGTGCACACACTTTAACTAATTCTGGCACTATTAACTTCAACTGAAATTTCAATTGCTTTTAACTTTTACATCTCAGCTAGCATTTCAATTTCTTTCATCCTTAACTCCAGTGCTTCTCAACGGGGGCGGTACAGCCCCCCAGGTGGCATTCAGCGGATGACGGGGGGGAGCTGGAAGCAATATTTTGGAAAGGGGGGCGTTGAGGTGCCCTTGGGGGGACGTTTGTTTTAAGGCGAGTTTACACCAACGATTCACAACAATACGAGTTTACACTTTAAACTACTTGCAAAAAATAGTGGTCTGCAACATTAAAACCTGCCAGTTTACGCCACTGCGACTGGACGAGACCGTGTATCGCAACTCTTCTTGTCTTCTGTGTTTCTGTCAGCTCCGTGCTGCCTTCAAAGAAACGGGACATCAAAGTAGCATCTTAAATGAACTCCGTACTGCAGCGTTATGTATCAGTCTTGTTGTGAACTTTAAAGTCTCTATCAAACATTAACATAATTTATCTTTAATAAGTCTATGAACATAGCCGTTGAACATTTTTCATTCAATTATATGATTTTTTGATAACAATAGTACCAACAATAATAATCATCATAACAATGATAGGGCCTATTCATTAATATTCAGGGCAACTAGCCTACATCTTATTTGATGGGGGGGTGGGGGGGTAAGGGACCTGGATTATGGATAGGGGGGCGCTGGCCCAAAAAAGGTTGAGAATTACTGCTTTACTCTAACCGATCGAGGCAGCGGGAGACCAGCACCTCCTGCGTTCTGCGAGGTAAAATTACTGTTCTTGTCAAAGGAGCCTGGTGGCTTAGACGAAGTCGGAAAGGTAAAGCCGTGAACATATTCTAAATATTGTGTATACTTAAAAAGATTTTGATTTTTTTCCTTAATAGGTGGCAGAACTGCATTTTGCTGTGGGCACCCACCCACAGCAGTACATTGCTTAGCTTCTGTGTCTGGACTCGTGTCGGCTTTTCAAAACTGGGAACAGGCTGACCGCCATCTACTGTAGGTAATACACTGACTATAGATAAGAACCTCATACAACCCCACTTCAAAATATCCAAACTATCCCTTTAAGGTTATCTTACTACAGGGTCATACTCTCCTTTCACAGCTTTTTGGCAGTCTCTTTATTTTCCAGTGTGACAAACCCCCACCCATTTGGCACCAACACAGCTTAAAATAAACCATAGAGTATTTTAACCATCTCTGTGACTCAGGTCTGACATGAAGATTAAGCCTTCTCTCTAGGACTCTCCATTCTCTGAATGCTGACCTTTGGCTGAATGGTATTTCAGCAGCAGTACGTGGTCAGTACGTACCTCATACTTAATAAGAATTATGAGCAGTGACACAATTATATATCAGCGTAATGTCCAAACCCTGCCATGCTGTGTCTTGCAGCATTATGCACTCATAAAATTGCCGACTGGTCCAGGCCTTTTGTTTTGACAGAAAGAGGTCCACCACAGAACTGGCGCACGTCCTTATGTGTGGCGTCCACCAAGACTAACTACTTGTGACAGTGCCAGGAGTGTGTGTGTATGTGTCTGTGTGAGTGCACATTTAGTCCAAGGGAAAGCATGCCTAATGTGGGAGAGAAACAGTGAATCCAACATGGCTACTAGCCAGCGTCAGTGTTCCCTTCTTGGAGAATTAGCCTGTCAATCCATCCTAATTCCTGAGGACACGACTGCTTTTAAACCCCAGGTTGAGTTTAAACTGGAGAGACTGGCTCTCTCAACTGTTTCCTCAGGATTGGGTGCAGACAGGCTGGCAGAATGGGTGGCAGGTCAGGCCGCACTGGAGAGCAGAGAGCTGCTGCACAAATACAAGTCTAGTCCAGGGTCAAGCTGACACTTAAAATTATCTGTGCTTACACCTTTCCCTTAGTTAGTCACACAATTGTGTGTCTCTAGGTTCTGGGTTAGAGATATCCCACACACAACATGGCTAACCACCTCACAAATACATTTATGTGTGCAAGAGGTTTTAAAAAGTGTATCTAATGGCCACTGTTGATGCTGAGATCATGGCGGGAAAAACCTGGTATCATCATGTATGTTTAGTTTCACCTCCAAACTTTACACCATTGTTGTTGTTTGCTCTTTTATTACATGATTTCCAAGTTAATTTATCAGCGATGGACATCACAATATTACTAGGTTATCCATTAAATCTGAAATAGGGGTTGCAGTAGCTTGGTCCGTAGGGAATTGGCTTGGGAACCGACGGGTTGCCAGTTCAAGTGCCCATGTTGGAGAGGTGGCAGTTCACTTCCTGGGCACTGCCCTTGAGCAAGGCACCAAACCCCCAACTGCTCAGGGCGCCTGTCATGGCAGCCCCCTCACTCTGACATCTCTCCATTAGTGCATGTAAAGGTCCTGGGCATGTGTGTGTATTCCGGGCGTGTGTGTAATGTGTGTAATAACTAACAACAGCGTGTAAAATGTAATTTCCTCTTGCGGGATCAATAATGTATATCGTAATCTGAAATCTGTTCAATAACTAAATTAAGATAGCAAGCCTGGCTGCTGGCCGAGCCCTGCCCTGGTTGAGAGCTGGGCTGCTGTTGACCCTCTTGTTTGAGGGCTAGAAGCCTTTGGCGTTTGTGTTCTGCCGGCTCATATATCTAACACCTGTTGCTTGGCCCAATCCAACAAGTCTACACTCAAGTGTTGTGTGATAGATACTGTACTTCTGTATGTGTAAAAATGTGCACAGTTTGTGCCAGCAATAGATGATTTCATGCATTATTGTTCCCCAAATCCAGCTGCCAGTGGATTCAAGGTTGTGTTGCAAATTTAGCATGCAAAGGAAAGCCACAACGTCCAAGCAGGGAATATACAACCTTTTTATTTGGTTTAACCAAAAATAACAGTGTTAAAAGAAAAGCAAATGAAGCTATAAATATTGCAGACAAAAACATTGATAACAGAGTTCTTTGGGTCAAATAAACCCAGTGATAAAAAAAAGTAAGTAAGTGAAGTTTGGGGGTATAGTGTAAGCAACTAAGAACCAACTTCACTGAACATTCAAAGTAGCACATGCTCTTCAAGTGGCAACGCTGACGTACATCTAAACATGTGTCAGTTCAGAAGAGAGCTGTCGCCTGTCGCCCATCATCATCAGGAACAGCATTACTGAAGCGTACAGAGTTTGGAAAAATCAAAGTGATGAACACATGAGATCAAAATAACCGATCCGTGATGGGAGTCAAATCAAACCGAAGGATGCAGAAGAACTAAACTGAGAATAGATACTGCAGGATTCATTGATGGATAAACGTGAATGAGGCCAGTGGGTGAATGGACACATATATAGATAGTGAGCTGCTACTGCATTGTTCCAGCCTGTGTAAAGCTAAGCATGGTGAGACTACTGGGAGCAGCAGCAGAAAGCACTTTCACACACAGTGAGAAGACACACAGAGATACATTAACAGAAATACACAGACATTGCTGGGAGGTGTGTATTCATGTATATTAAAAAAGGTGCAGTGGTGTGACGCTGTAATGTTTAGGAGCGGTAAAGCAAGATCCTTTCTGCACAGTCCTGGCCAACCAAGCCGGCGTACTGCTGCACCTCCGTCTCGTCACTGGAGCCTTTGCATTTGCGGGTGTAGGCTGCGTAGGTCATGACGGCCCGTTTGTATAGCACCAGAGCTCGGCCCACATCCTTCAGCAACCGAGTATCTCCTGGACACAAACATGAGAACATAATAAGGAGCAGTGGAGACACATCAAGCACAATGAACATTGTCCTTATTTTCCCCACATTCTTACGAGTTAACCTCTGAGTGACTTGGCAGGGATGCACCATTATTCCGAGAAGTTGTTGGAGGAGCACAAAGCATTTTCCCCCCACAGCTCTAATTCCCCTATGCCCTAAACCTGTAGTCACGGTGGTGCGTGAGCAGGCTAGTTAGTGGGCCGTGTTTACGGGAGCATTGCTCCCTGCTGGCTTGCCAAACTCAGCATTTCATTAGGTCCTGTGTCATACAATGCCAGCTCCCATCAGACCAGTGAAAACACTGCTAATCTCAAAAGTGTGCGTGTTCAGCAGCTAAGAATGGTCCTCTGGAGAGTTGGATGGAAAAAAAAAAAGAGTTAAAAAAAAAAAAACAAAAAAAAACCTGATGACCCTCTGTTCTGACACTAAAACCGCTGCCTCCAGGAGTGAGAGGTTGAGCCAAGCTGCCCACAGCTGGCGCCAAGAGGACATGCAAGGGGTAGCACAGCAGGGAGTATCAACTGGGAGAGCCAACCTAACCCAAATATACTGCACATAATGTGTGAATGCAAGTGGGTCTCAAAAAAAACATCATGAGCTCTAATCTTTCACTCCATACAGAACTGAGGACTTCTTCATTCACTGGAACTTTAATAAGTATCTCATCCCCAATGGATGCTCTAGTCACTGCTTAGCTCTTAGTGAAGGATTTTAAATTCATACCGTGCTTTCTGAAATGTGCATCCCCTACACATTCCACACACAGTGTTTCATTCAATCAGCCTGTCATGTCTGGAGCAATCCTGGTCTGGCTTCGCTAAGAGGATGCAGATGAAAATAAACCTCAAGCCAGGCTGTGGAGTGGACTAGCTTGCCAGGCCCATGGCGACACATCAGTCAAACAGGAGCGAGTTAGATTTGGTATTAATAGAGCTCGGGGCCTCCTACTCGCCACTACCGCTCCCCGTGACAACACCCATGTGGCTCACAGCTGAGCGCCCAGGTGGTACGAGTGATGCAAGTGCACATATTGCTGCCTTATTCCTAAAATATTCACCACAGTACTGCTAAATCCCACCTGATTGCCTAATAAAGTGGGAAAACAAGCCAACGGAGAAAAAAAGATGCAAAACTGTGATGTAATGCCACAAACAAAAGATCTTTGCTCTTGTGCCAGATGCCAGTTTACAAAGCAATATGACTCAATCAACTTTGCTGCTGTGAAGTATCATTGCAATAAACAATGACTAAATCAGGACAGCAGCACCAAGGGGACATTTTGAAATCTCACAAATCAAAGAGTTAAAATAGTCACATGTTTAGGTAGCTGTACAGTAAGTGAATGTCCCAACTATTCATGTACCACTATGGCATCTAACTTAGCACAGACTCTACCTGAAAAGCAAGCCAGAGGAAAGAAGACAGCTAGGTATAACCACAAAGCCCCGAGGCTCCTTCGCTCTCACATCCCAATCTCCATAAAAGATATTTTCATATTAAACTTTCTTTTCTTTTTTTCTCAAACCCCCCCCCCCCCGTGGATTCATATTTTATGTTGTAGCCTCATTTCCCTGCTCAGTAATGCCCTAACCACTGTGTCTTTCCCCTACTCTAAAAATCTGCTGAGTCACATCACTGAAGAAAGCTTGAAATAAACTTTAAAATGAAGAAAATCAGCAGTATGTTAAGTCCCAACGTGCGGGGGGGATGTAAACATGTTATGCAACTCCACACAACCGTCATTTGGCTCCATGAAAAATTAATGCATACTGACGGGATGAAAGTGAAAATATTTAAACGTTTGATGCTTCCTGAATAACTTAAACTGCCTTTAACATTATCTCTCTAAGCATGCGCCTCCTCATGTTCTTTATCAGTGCGACAGCCCACTTACACAGCAGTTAAGCAAAGGTACACTTGCCCACTCAAATGTGACACTGCTCTAAAGCGCCACTGTCCCTTCTAAAGATATTAAGTAGTGGACATTTTACAGACCGAAATGGATAGCAGCATGCAGCTAAAAGTCTATTAACCTCAACAGTAATACTGAGCAGAGGTCCTCTCTCTCTCTCTCTCTCTCTCTCTCTCTCTCTCGGCAATACAAACATCCGCTGCTCACATAAACATCTTTCATTGCTTCTTCACTCACTCCATCCTCCACCAATGCCCCCTCCTCAGTTTGAGTAGCTCCAGACCCTGTTCCCCCAAGGCCCGCCGGACGTTCAGTGACACGTCGCTCTAAGGTCGCGGCTTCTCCGGGTCGCGGGTTCAAGGGTCGGGGGGAAAGAGGAGTGGTGAGGGTCGGTCAGGGAGTGAGAGGGTCAGAGCCGAGGCTAGGGGCCTTGACACCTCGCCACGCTCCTCTCTCTCTTCCCATCCATTTCCAACTTTCAAAACACTTGCTTAACACCGGACGCTGGTCAAAGGCAGGCCATCAGGTTATGACCACTTCCTATGACCCAATGTCGCAAATCCAAAACTTGGCTTACGTTTGAAAAGAGAAAGGCCAAAATGGTGGTGTAGTGTAGTGAGTAAAAAGCCTGCTCTTTGACCGGAAGACCAGGGTTCAAGCCCCTGTGTTAGAGCGCGTCCTTCCAGCTGACCCGGAATCTCTGTAGCTGACCATTCATTTTGACCTCCAGCAAGAGAATTTCCCTGGATTATAAAGGATATTATCATTCTTATTGTTATTAAAATAGGGGGAAATTCCCAGATCCGGGGGAAAAACAACCTCCTGCATTATAACTGAGAGGAATTATATGTGTCTCCCCCCGCCCCCACTCTGAATGGAAACATTACCGCAAGTCAGGCTAAGGAGCAGAAAGCCTGCTGAAGAGCAGAGCAAAGTGGCTCTGACAGTGAGACAAGATATGAAAGTGCAAACTGTAAAAGCTAGAAATATAGTGAAGAGTGTCAGGCTAGCACTGTCTCTCCCACCGAATGTTTTGGCTTCACTTCGCATGGCTGAAAGCACACTGTAGATCTCAGAGGCAATCAGCTTGATGAGAAGTGAATGTGTGTATCTGTATCAGATATGAAAGAGAGAGACCAACAGAATAAGAATATTCTATTTCAACAGTGTAGATATTTTATTAAATGCAACATAGAGTAGTGATTCTATGCAATGTGCAATTTTGTGCATATGGTTTGGCGCCTGCTGGACGCACTCAAGGTCCAGGGGGTGTCTACTTGTGTCACACATTTTTGCAAATGTTTATTCTGCTGAGCTTGCAACGGCCCTACTTCTTTCTCCGTCAAGCAAACACGAGATTACGAGTATGTGAGATATAATATATCTGTGTTGTGTAGAATGTGTGTCTGTGTGTGTGTGTGTGTGTGTACACACTGTATGTACATTTGTGAGAGGCCCCAGAGCCCTCAATGTGTCAGCAACAGGCAATCAATGCGAGCCTGCTTTGGACAGAGTTGTGTAAACTTTAGATCGGCTGTCTTTACACACCTCATTAAGACAGCTCTGTAACCCTTACAATCGGAATGCACACCCAGCACCCCAATTCTCTTTGACCCCTGGGTGAGGCTTGGAGTTCAAGGGCCTTGCAACTAGCTTGAGTTGGAATTAATGATGAAAACATTTTATAAACATCATATTCTGTCAAGTTGTATTTATCTTTTCTTTTTACTTTTAGATCAAAAAGCTTTCTTCTCACTTTCAAGAATAAAAAGTTATATTGTCACTTAACTCTAATCTCTACCGACATGTTTTAACATATCTCACTCTACCCCAGTTGTAGTTTATTTTATGTACCAAAAACTAAGCATAACCCTATTGATAGGGTATTGATACAAGTTTTGGGAGCCGTATTTGACAACCAGCCTAAAGGTAGTCGATATTAAATATATATTCTGTTGAATGTTTGTTAGTCAACAGAAAAAAGTGGATAGATTAAGAGGTTGTCCATTGAACCAGCTGTTGTGTATCAGTTGAACAGCTGATACACCGGCACAATGAATATCTACTGACATGTGGCAAACTCAAGAGTAGACAAACAAAACAGCGCCACTCTTATTTCATGGGAGCATAGTGAGCAATCAGGCTAGAGTATGAAATGTCATTATCACAGCACACCACAACAGCTAAGTAAATGAGACTGCAACAGATAGTTATTTCCTAAAAGACACATAAGAGATTTCCACACCATTACATGCAGTCAGGACTTCCCCAGGACTTAAAAACAGATTGCAACATGTCTTTATTTAGGCCCCAAACAAGCCACACATTGATAAACTGCCAATTAGGACTCGCCCACAGGTCTCAGCAGTGTGTCATGCTGCTAACCTGACGATGACACTGCAGGCTGACCTGGTGACTGACTGACCACTGGGTGTATTTCTGGAGAAGACAGAACCCTCCACACAACCACTACAGTCTGGCACCACACAGCTTTGGCAACAGACTGGAAAGCTAACCATCAAGATAGCTAGCGCTGAAATGCAATGACACCGCGTTTGGACAGCTAGGCCTGAAATAATGTCCAGACTCGTCCAAGATCAACAGTCCACGCAGGAATGGAAGGCACCGCAAGAGCGACAGATGCACAAACACACTCTGGCCACAGTGAAAATGGCTAACTCTGAGACCGCCACTTTGTCCTCAGTAATTTGTGCCTACTTGGGGATTAGAGGTATGATTGACAAGAAAAGGTCAGACCTACCACTGGCTAAGCTGTTAATGGCAACGATGTACTGTAAATGGCCAGCCTACTAATGGCCTTTTAAATGCCCTTGTTTCTCCTGGGTGTGGTGCTTTCACCACCACTTGAGTAAACAAGAAAAACTTGCCAGGACAAAAAAGTAGAATCCTTATTTCCTTAAGACAAGTATTAAGACTTTGATTCTGAAATAGAGAACAGAGGAAACAGGCATCTGTGCCACAGAACACTGTTTCCTTTGAACTTGATTGATCATTTGTGTTGGTTTTTACCTCTCTGCATAGCCCTGAGTCCAAGTATGACCTCACTACAACAAACTCTTAAGCTGTCTCTCCACATTCACATATCCTTCTTTCCTCCTCCACCTCCCTGTCAATCTGTCTCTTATTTTATTGTACCTCGCTCTCTTCTAGTGCCAGCATACAACTACCAGTCTCCCTCCCTTTCTCTTCCAATCTGTATAAAAATCATTTTTATCACCCTCTCAATCCGTCCATCTATTCCTCCCTCTATTACCCTTCATCTATCAATCCCAGTCATACAGTCTACAATCAAAATGATTGTCCTCTCACATCTCTTCTTCTTGTGCATCAGTGGATTGTCTCCGTTTGGTGCCCGTTTGGTGATGCAGATTAATGGGGGAAGAGTAAACATTAGAATGGCTGGCCCCGGTACACTCAACCACTGCGGTTACAGGCCCTTGCAATATGAAAAGCATGTGTAGGTATGTGTACATGTTTTAACCCATGTGCACTCATACCAACAATATTCAGTCATCTCCTATAATAATGCCTTTATACAGTATCCGTACAGTATACCTTATTTTACTTTTTTCACTCCGAGGCTAAGCGGTGTCATACTCATGGGAATGTGTCAGTCTACACAACGTGTGAGTCTTTCTGCTCAGCATGCAGAGCTATATGATGCAAACTATTTTGAGTTTGGTTTATATGGAAGCTGCAGGAATTTGACTGCATATTCACTGTAAACCACCTAGAAAAGCATGCAGAATCAACACAGTAGGGTAAACAGAGAGAGATTTAAGAAGTAAGGAGACAGAAAATGTATCAGTCTCTTTGGCTATGCACATAAGCAGAACATCATTCAAAACTCTCCTTTTAAAACTTTCAACTCACTTACACTCTGTTAAACACTCTCTCTGGCCCCTATCTCTCAGCCCACAAGTACAGGCGATGAGCGTCTGCCAGTCTACATTCTGCATGTGGTTTATTATTGCTAATATCACTATTATCCATAATGGCAGCGCTGGCTCTGCTCGGACCATGCTGAAGGATCACGGGGAGTGAAGGCTGTGTGATCAGAGCTGTCGGCCCTCTCTTTACCCCCGTTCAGTGACTGCACGCCGCCTTGGAGCAAGCCCACAGATTTCAATACACCATCACAGTGAAACCGGATCAGATGTTAACACGAGGTTCATGGGTTCATCTAGAACAGCGTGTACAAAGAACTGGAGGATCCAAGACCAAGCACACAGGGACAGGTCAGTAAGTTAGGAAAATGCTGGGTTTTTTTCTCCAGTTTCATACATTAAATGAATGTTGGTTACAGTAAGGTGTTACATAGTTGTACCTGCATCAGGATCCTGGTTGAAACGAGCATAGCGGGAGTTTTCCAGCTGGGGTAGGCATTGCTCTATTGGTACCCAGGCATAGGTTTCAGGGCACAGGAGATCTGAAGGCCGGTACTGCCCCTGGGGAATGAAAAAGAGACAGAGAGAGAGAGAGGGTTACTACTTCTCCTGCTAAAACAACGTACAATCAATCAACACAAAATGTCTACAATTTAAAAAAAAAAATCTTTTTTCCAGGGAAAATGCCAAACTTTTGCTTACAACTGCTTCTTAAATGCCAGGATTTCCTTGGATTTTTTTTTTTTTATATTGACATAAATTCAGTACAGTCGGACACAACAAGCAATTTGAATACATCGTTTCATTTTCTAACATTTTAAACACTCATTAATTAATCTATAAACATTTTTTTTTAAATTGATGATAAAATAATCACTTGTTGCAGCCCTAGCAACATTTTGTTTCACACGATGCTAGTGATCCTGTCAGGTTAAAGGTTTGACCAGTTGTAAACTGACCTTCGGGTCAGGATCAGGGTTGAGACCTGTTCTTTGTTTAAGTCATGCTTCACGGTATCAGGAGTGTTATGTTGTCTGCGATGCTGAGCATGAAATGTAAACACACCAGCATATTGTAATGTGTGCTTGTGAAATGGGTACAAGTCTAACATTTTGGATGGAAAGTAAACCAAGCTGAACAAAAACAGCTGCAGGGAAAAGAGAGAGAGAGAGAGCGAGAGAGAAAAAATGAGTGAAGAGAAAAGGAGAAAGAGACTCCATTATCAGAGACCTGTGTTCCATCACACAAACAAACACAAACTGCCGGGATAGCTCTGTAAACAAGCAGGCGTCTGCAACGGGCCTGCTGCACCGTCTCAACACACACAATAATATTTATCGCTTTTGAGACTGTAAACTGTAGGACGAAGACTCCAAAATGTACGAAACTGAGGTCAAAAAGTGCTGGACGAACTCAGAACAAAACAAAAGAAAACACAAATGTCATTACGAACTCAAAATAAGCAAGACAAAGGAAATACCATGCCTGGCGCTCTGACCACGAGCCGTCTGTCTGTACGCCTATATGGAAAATATGCTGCCTGTTTTTACATGCAGGATAGGATACCATGAGGATGAACTATGCTGCTTTACAGTTCTGAAAAATGAGAAATAAAAGAATTTGGTGCATGCACTCATAGTCAGGCTTTCCCTTCTTGACATATGCAGCCACCGATTTGCTCTGCGCCACAAATTAAGCGGTGCAAGAGAAAGGCCAAAATGTATCACTAAATTCATATAGTAGGGGTGTAACGGTACGCAAAAATCACGGTTCGGTACGTACCTCGGTTTTAAAGTCACGGTTCGGTTCATTTTCGGTACAGTAAGGGAAAGAAATGCAAACATTAAACTGCAGGTTGTTTATTACTATAAACTTTTTTTTAACAATTTGTTTACACTTTTTAAAACACTTTTTAATAAAATATAATAAAATATATATAAAATAAAAAAAGAATAAGAAAAATACTGCTGCAAAGTTCTCCACTAAATAAAATACTCTCAGTCTCAAACCAATATCACATAATAAAATATAAATAAATAACTATGGATTACAGTGCAGCATTATCAATCCCAGCTTGTCAACAACCGAGTATGGTCGTAGATCAGCTGCTATAAAAACACCAATTGCTTTCGTTATTGTGTTGGCCCGATCGGAATTACCAGCAAAGGTCTGTTTAAATGCCAACGGGAGCTGCGTTTGAATTACGGTAGTTTTTTTCCTTGTAGTAGTGATGTTCACACTCGCGTAATGCCTTTTCAAGTGCGTTAGCAACGTCGGCACACTGCTTTCGTCTTATCGACTAGTCTTTGTCCGTTGACGTATTTCACTGGGAAACCGAAGTGTTCCCAAACAGGAGACCTTAATGATAGGTGTGGCTCTTCAAGCTCCGGCTTGTCCGTACTGTCTATGGGCTTGTCTGCATTGGCCATGACGCTAGCTAGCGAGAGGCTGGGCTAAAGCGTGCCGTGTATGTTGTTGTACAGCACGCTGTCATAGACTGTATATAAGAATGGACCAACAGATCCCGTTGCTCTGGACGGAGAACCGTTAGAAGCACTTTTCCAGTGAGCGCTGAGCGTTACTGAGCAGCCTCCAACTGAGAGAGACGACGTAAATGTGCCGTGAGCAACCTGTCTGAAAGTTGTAAGTCTTCTGGTAGCTGTGCCAAGAGAAATCTCCATCTCCATCTTGCAGAGACGGAGAGCGTAGGTATATGTAAGGAGATAACATAGGCACAGGCTAATTACTGCTAACTAAAATGCTAGTTAACATAAGTAATTATACTTAAACAGCTAATGTGAGACGAAACTGCCTGTGAGCTTCTCCTGTACTATACGGTAATTCCTCTACTATGCGACAGTAAGTCGCGTGGTTATGACACAATCGTTAGCCTATTTTTATAAAAACGTCTGCTACGGAGCCATAACGTGAGGTACAAGGTAATGGAGCCTTTTATACATTGTTGTGTTTCTTTAGAAATAAACAATGGACAAATAGAGTCTTTAAACGTTTCAGATGTAAAGTTATTCGCTGTCAAAGTGGCGCCAAAATGAATGGCAGTCAATGGAATGCTAACGGCGGGTGATCGCTTTGTAGTATTAAAATGGTGCCATAGGAGGTTCGCGGTCCGAGGAGAAGCTTACCCCCTTGCACGCGGTGTGTGATTTTTATTTTTTTTCCCCCAAACCACTTCAGCGGAAATCCCACCGTGCAGTCGATTTCTTTGGTTTAGGTTACAGTGACGGCGGGTAGGTTTAGAGATCAGTGTTTGGTGTAGGCAATCTGTACAGTGATTGACATATTGACATGACCAATGAAAACTTTAGAATCAGCTGCAGGGCGGGATTTGCGCTGAACGCGGAGACTTCCGCCACTTAATATGTTTGTGTGGAAACACGAAAATTGACCCATGTTCCGCACACAAAAGATTGCGTTCGGCCGCTCGTACCGAAAGCCCTGTACCCAAACGGTCCAGTACGAATACACGTACCGTTACACCCCTATCATATAGTCATAAAGGCCAAAACTGAGGTACAGGCTGTAGGAGGGGGGGGGGGGGGGAATTCAGAGTAAAGCAAAAGACACCAACATGCTTTAAGTGCTTCTGCTAACAGATGGATGGTGGTGGAATGCTATGCATCTGTAGCTGCAATGGACACACACATTGATCGGATGCTCTCCATGTCCCAACAACCTTCTGCAACTGTCAGCGCGGTCAGCTTGACACTCTCACACTCTACCTCACCTCTATAGACTCCTTCAACACCGCAGTGGGACACACCTCTATATGTCTCACACACACACACACACACACAAAATAGGTCTCCGCACCCTGAATTTGCACTTCACTCCACCTGGATGCATAAAGGTGAAGAAAAGAAATAGAAGTGTGAATGGAGTAGCTAGCCTTTAACAAGATATAATGAGAGCGATAGAAGAATGAAAACATGGGAGGAGACATGTTTGGATAAGCTATTATTCCATTTAAAAAAAGGCAGTTGTGTTTTTGCGTGTTTGCACTTTGTATCAGTGTGCATTTGTAAAAGAAACAAAAAGTGGATGCCTGATTTCTGAAGGCCTCTGTTTTTTGTGTGTCTACAGTCCAACGTGATATATCGAGTCTTTCGCTGTAAAGCTTCAGCAGAAAGAGAGGTCTATCTAACCAACATGAGAGACAGAGTCTGGTCATGGCACAGGCACATCAATTCTTCCCCTGAAAAGAAGAAAAAAGACGAGGAGAAGGACGCAGGAGGATGAGAGGACCCAGCTATTAGTGGTCTGGACAGAGGAGAGAGAAAAGAAGAAAGAAGAGGGGAAAGAAAAGCCTGGTTTGCCACAACACATCTGTCAGCTTCTTTTCTTTATTGGACTGAACGCGAAGACTGAGCTCACCACGGACTTTCTTTTTCTTCCCTCTTTATTTTTTTCCTTCCACAGGTTGGCGTGAAAGCCCTGTAATTTACAGCTACCCCTGCAGCTTCCTTTGGCTCTTCTTCAGCCCAGTGTTTCCTGCTTTCACGTCAGCTTGCTTACAATATCCATCTCTTTATCTAACATTAACTTATAGCAACAGATAATGCAGTAATAGTTTTCTGAAACTTAGATCCGAGAGAGAGAGAGTGCAGAGAGTGTCACAGCCAATCTAATAGCTGGGAGTAAAATGGCCTATTCCTACAAATCTATGTTCCTAAGTGACTGTTAGGTCAGCAAGTGGCGTGAGAAGGGCCACAGCAAGTGATAGTGACTACATGTGAATGGCCAGAAAGCCATATGAATGAGCTTTCTTGCGTGTGTTTATGTGTGTTATTGGGTTAGAGGGCTAGCCGGCTGCTCGACAGATAACCAGGATGAGGCTTTCCAGATGAAGATCTTTTTGGTTTGGTCCTCCTCTCTTGAGCGGCTCCGTTCCTCCCTTTCTGAATGCTCAGAGCCTCCCTCACAAACAATCCATCACCATCCCTCCATCCCTTCCCTCCTTTCTGCGCTCGCATGTTCAAACGGATATAGAGGTGATGCCGATGACTGACAACCTCTGAAAGGCTCATTTAGAGAGATGGAAAAAAGGACATGGGGAATGAAAAAAAACAAGTGGAGAAAGAAGGAAACATGTACAAACTTCAGCAGATAGACTTGGCTGCCGTCAGAGGTGTGAGAAATGAGAGGGAGATAGGACTGAAACGGAGAGGGATGAGAGAAAATTAGGTGCAGATGGCTGGGTAACGGGATGGTATTTAACGTCACTGAGACAGACTGAGGCGAGCTGATGGAAGTGATAGGAGCAGTCTGAGTGCCAGGACGAAGGGGCCCAGCACTGAGAGAGGGTGTTGGAAGCTGGGGATGAAGGGGGAGGGCTTGGAAGAAGAGACAGAAACGGGGGAAGAGCTAAGCAGACAGAGGGTGAGATGAAGACGAGAAATAAAGAGTTGCATTTAACAGCAGCTACATAAAACAAAATGGACACTGTGCATTTACAAATAAGAGAATGCACTCAATCATTGCAATGTATTGTTTAGCAGTGTGTTTTGTTAATTAATGTGTAGAGGTCACCATTTATATGAAGGCAATCTGCTACAGTGCAGGCTTCCCAATGAACTGAACTTTAACAAGACTGCGGGTAAATTACTCAACCTCATTTGAATAACAAGCTGCCCCAGAGTAAACAATTACACAACCTCAATCATCACAAGTAAATAAACACACATCTCCACAGAGCCTGACACACAGTTACACAATATTTTGCAGATCTATTATCACGCCGAGCTCCCTCGGTGACACAACATCCCTCATTCTTTTCAGGCCACACAGACTTTACACACACACACAGATACTGCAGCAGGGGCCCTGCTGTCAGACTGAACTTTATGACCAACTCAACGACTGAAACACATAACTGTCACCGTGTTGCTCTCCTTCACTGTGCACCCTTTCCACACATGCCTGTCTTGTTTTCGCACACACCTCAAGATAGGGAGCGACGCCCCAGGCCCGTACCTGTGATTTATATGAAAACCAATTAATCAGACGCATAAATCGAGTGTCTCGCTGCAGCCAAGGAATCCTTGTGAAAACCTACACCGCTTTTGCATTCTGCTTTTTTTTTTTTTTCTATCTCCTTGCCTGAGTATGAGTTCAGTATGTTTAAAGTTGAGACAGCTTTCATCAAGCGAGAGACCATCAGCCACACGTGTCATTCACACTGTCCCACCAATTCACATCAACTCAGCTTATTACCAGTTAAATAGTTTGGTTACACTTTACTTGAAGGTATCTACATAAGAGTGAAGAGAGATGACACTATCATGAACGTGTCAAACATTATAAACAAGTCATAAACGTTTATGACATAATACTTCTGTCATTAAGTGTCATTCGGTTTTTGTCATGACAAGTTAGAGTTAGGGTTATGGTTCATGTGTTTATGACAGTGTCATGTCACTCTTATGTAGATACCTTCAAGTAAAGTGTTAAAATATAAAAAATATTTTGCTACAGTAAAAACCTGTGTCAGGCCAATATTTATTAGAACACATCGGCTGAATAGAAAGTGATGTGTTTTATCCTTCTGGCAACAATAAAATGGGTTTGCGTGGAGCAAACAGAGGAAGAACTGAGGAACAAATTCATGGATTAATGCAGCCATGCTTTTGGCTCTGGCATAACAATTCATGTCATTTAATTCTAAATATTTATCTGGTTTCAGCTTCTCAATTTGTGAGGATTTGCTGCTATTCTGTTTTAAATCATTGTAAATTAAATCACTTTGGAATGTGGAACATTGGTCAGAAAAAGCAACCACAAAAAAATTGAATCTGAAGACGTCTACTTGGAAATTCTGTTGAGCATTTTTCACGTTATTCTGAAATTACGTAGACCAAAGCGATCAATCATTAAATGGAGAAATTAGAAAATGTATGCAGCCAAAGCCTGCAGAATCAAATCACTAATTCAAATTCATAGACCTACCCTGATGTCCTATATATCATTATTCTTACCCTTTGTTTTTTATGTTCATTTTGTGTTTTCTCCTGCTTTCTATTACTTTTCTATTGTCTTTTAATATTACTCCTGATATCATAAAATGCAGCAATATGTTGGTATGGGGGAGATCTCAGACACTACCACATCTTGCATTAGAGGGAGACTTTTTGAGGATGAGGTCATTCACTGCTTCGCAGTCGCACAGCTTTGGTCATGGTTCAAAGTGATCCTCTTTCAGGCTTGGTGGAGGAAAGACCAGAATATAGGAGGTGGACTTGGTGTCCTAGTAAGAGGGTTTCCCTGCCTCCATGTGCATTACTTTACACCCACATCTGCTGCTGATTTCCTGCTCATATTGCCAGTTGGGTTTTCATCCACTCTACACCTAGCTGAGGTGTCCCTTTACAGTAGCGTGTGTCTGTGCACGAGTCAGGGACAGTGCCCAATGTCTGAATGCAGCCTCAATGAGTCTATTCTTGTTAACAGTATCAGTGCAGCATGAATCTCTGCAGGAAAGAGCATTAAGTTATAGAGTAATCTGCAGGTCAACTGAACACCTACTTCAGCATGAGACAGAGCGGCTCCAAGAGTGTGATGTAAGGCTGGTCGCAGAATAGATGAGGTCACTAATGTTAGACCTTGCTCTGTTTGCTTCTGGCAAAAGATATTCAAAAAATAACATGCAATACAAAGCAGGAGCCGGTTTCGTAATATAGGAGGTTGAACACAATAGTGAATGGGATATTTAGTCAGGATTACGCATTTGTCAAGCACTTTAAGCAGAACGAGGACATTTGACCCAAACAGACAAATGTGGTCACCACCGAGTCACATTTGTGTACTCCTGGCAGTACGTTATTCAGCTGCTTGTCACCCAGGACAAGCCTGAACTCGGAGGGTATACAAAGGAGCCTAGTGTGACCCAGAGCCGAGCAGTGCTAACCTAGGCTGGCCTGGGCCTGCACTCTGACCCAGGGTCAAATTCAGCCAACCTTCATCAAAAAACAATAAACAGAGGCCCTGATCCATACATCCATACTCTCTCTCAAACATACAGCTCTCACAATACACTCCCTC